>NW_026127461.1:138162-199676 GCF_022985175.1 Labeo rohita
CTGTAACATTGGCAGGGACAGCAAACTGACCTCCCGAGGGCACCGAGGAGAAACGGACACCGTGTAATGCGGTGTGACTCGCTCTTCCCCGGTAGGGGCTGCCCTCGGCGGTCCTGGTCTGGAGTCAGGACCGCTTTGGGGCCTGGGGCCTCCGAGACTCAAGCACGACCCGCAGGTCGGGCCTCGCCTTGGAGGACCCCAGCCTAGAGTGCCGCGGGTCTCGGTCCCTGGACAGGGGAGCGCGAGTCGCGACACTCAGCTTTTTTTTTTTTTTTTTTTTATTATTAATATTACTAGGTCGCGGCTGCTCACGCCCAGCAGCCGCAGATGTAGAGAACGGCGAGGCATTTTAGAAACGAGCGATCTAGTATGCAGTCAGCTCATATTTTCTTTTTTCTTTTTATTTATTTATTTATTTATTGCCTCTTTTTAGAGAAAAATAGCCGCAGCAGCGCGAGCTCTCACTCAGATGGGGAAGAACGGCAGCGCGGGCTTCGAGGACCGAGAGAGAGCGCTAGATCAAAGGAGAAAGGCAGAGATAGGGTGGACCCGTCTCTAACCGATCACAGATCTATGCTGCAGTCCCCACGGCTGCAGTTGCTGCAATGTCTCGGCAAAAGCGGGATACGAGCCGCGGGGAAGTTCACGAGGACTCCCTCCTCGAAGAGAGCCCTCCGGGGACGAAGCGTGCGCAGCGAGAAAGCAGGCAGTCAGCCCCCTCGGGAGTTGACAGCGCCCGCCTCGCCGCGAGCTCTCATTCAAAGGGGAAGAACCGCAGCGCGGGCTTCCCGCCCAGAGAGAGAGCGCTAAATCTAGGGAGAAAGGCAGAGATAGGGAGGACCCGTCTCTACCTGTCCGTAGATCTATGTGCGATCCCCATGATCACAGCCGCCGCCCTGCCTCGGCAGAAGCGGAAGCTGAGCCGCAGGGAACGCAAACGTGGGCAGTCAGCTCCCTCGAGAACTGACTCCCCTGCTTCGCTCCCAGACAGACAACAAATAGACGGTGTGTATCCCCACCCGAAATAGCGCGGGTAGAGAAAAACGCACAGTCTAAAATGTCGCTGCTTATATTTGTAATAATGCTTGTAGGACATAACGTTTACAAGGGGGTTTCTTTTATTTTTAACACAGCCTGAAACGCTAGTCCACTCCTATTACAATGGCTTTTCTCATTTAAAAGACATCACCCTCAAAATAAAGTTGTGCTAAAACTTGCACTAAAAAACAGGGTGACAGACACAAACATAGAGCGCTCCGCTGAAAGACAGAAGCTGACGCCGGCCGGCTTCGCACGTGCTTTTATGCTTCCTGGTCGATGACGTCACCCGCCCGTGACGTCCCGCTTTCTCATTGGTTAGAGTACACATTCGTTCAGAGCGTGGTTCCGCCAAAGGCGTTCCCAAAGCGTCTCCGGACGCAGCTTGAGTTCCTGAAGGGGAACAAAAGAGCTGACTGCTAATTGTGTGTTTGGAGCAAAAATTGGCCAGTTACAATTTATGGCAGTTTGAACATTTTCTACTACTAGCATTATTTGTTTGCTTGGTTAAAGAAGAACACAGTTCCTTTTTTTAAATGATCATTCTCCAAACTAAAGATTTTCCAGGACATTTTCCATTTTCTTTAATTTTTCATGTGTTTTCCAGGACTGGTAAATTAGTCATCAATTTTCCAGGTTTTCCAGTACGTGTGGGAACCCTGATTAAGCATAATATGTTTTTATATGTTTGGTTGACTGTGTTTTACGTTAATAATGAACAGTCAGAACTGATATTTTGCGAACGTGCGAGGCGCCAGCGAGATCACTTGAATTTCTTTCCTCAAAAACTTAAACAACTTAATACTCTGTCATTCATAGTCATACAGATAATAGCAGGACATCATTCGAAATGGAAAAATGTCTTTTTATTTGTGTAAATTCACCCCTTTGAAAAATATAGAAAACAACAGAATGCGCTGCTTTCATCTCATTGTGGCGTATGCCACAAACCTGAACCATAACACAGCTGACACGCCTACTTTTAACAGTCTACATTAAGATTATTTAATACATTATATAAGTTACTTTGGAATAAACATGTTTTATGATATAATATGTAAATGTAAAAAATGAACGAATGAATTATACACAGACTAGCACATTTTTTTTCAGCAGTATGAGTTTAATCTGTCTGCATCAGTTATTAGTAATGATAGTCATGCTGGTATCAAAATATTTGTCAAATATGTTTCATGTTTTCCCCCAAATTTTATTATTATTTTTTTTTTTATTACAGAGCTGCAAAACTTCTTGAAAACTCACAAAACAAACATGAAAAAGAAAGCAGAATATATTTTTGAGGGCAACAAAGAAAATGAAGCACATCTCAAGGATATTTACACAGATCTGTTCATCACAAAAGGAGATATGAAAAATGTCAATCAGGAACATGAGATTCTGAAGATTGATGATGCTTTCAGGAATAAAAAATCACATGACAAACCAATAATCAAATGCAACAATATATTTACTGAACTGAGGACAAACAATGAGAAAAAGACTGTGCTGACCAAGGGAGTTGCTGGCATTGGAAAAACTGTCTCTGTGCACAAGTTCATCCTGGACTGGGCAGAAGGAGAAGCCAATCAGGATATACACTGTGTGTTCCTGCTTCCATTCAGAGAGATGAACTTAATGACAAATGAAGATTTCAGTCTCCACGAACTTCTGCTGGAATTTTATCCTGAACTGAAGAACCTGGAGAAATCAAAGTTATATAAGGAGTGTAAGCTTGTGGTTATATTTGATGGACTTGATGAGAGTCGTCTGCCTCTGAATTTTAAAGGTAGGTCTCTGAACACTGTTGAGAAAAAAGCATCTGTAGATGTGCTGTTTACAAGTCTGGTCAAAGGAGATCTGCTTCCATCAGCTCTTGTGTGGGTGACATCACGACCAGCAGCAGCCAATCAGATCCCTCCTCGCTATGTGGGTTTGTTCACAGAGGTGCGAGGATTCACTGACCAACAGAAGGAGGAGTACTTCAGAAAGAGAATCACAGATGAGACTCAGGCCTCCAGAATCATCTCACACATTAAGACGTCTCGTAGTCTCTACATCATGTGCCACATTCCTGTGTTCTGCTGGATCACGGCCACAGTACTTCAGGATATTCTCATTGAGAACAATGCAGAGAACATCAGCATAACACTGACCGAAATGTACATTCACTTCCTGCTGATACAGATGAACATGAAGAACCACAAGTATGATGAGCAAGAAGAAAGACAATGTACAGAGCACTTGCAATTAAATAGAGAGATGATTTTGAAGTTAGCAAAGTTAGCATTTGAACAACTGAAGCAGAAAAACATTGTGTTCTATGAGAAAGATCTAAAAGCATGTGATATTGATGCGAGTAATGACACTGAGTTCACAGGAATGATTGCTGAGATCTTCAAAAGGCAACATAGACTTCATGGAGCAAAGGTCTTCTGCTTCGTGCATCTGAGTGTTCAAGAGTTTCTCGCTGCAGTGCATGTGTTCGTCTGTTACCTGAACAAGAACATGCAGGAGCTTCAGTTTTTCTTTGACAAGCCAGAAGAAAATATCACATTGCAGGAGCTACTGCAGAAGGCTGTTGATAAAGCCATGGAGAGTCAGACAGGACATCTGGACCTGTTCCTGCGCTTTCTGATGGGCATTTCACTGAAATCCAGTCAAAACCTGCTCACAGGCCTGATCACACACACTGAAGACACCACAGAGAGCATCATGATAACAGCTCTATACATTAAACAAGTACAAAATAAGTATGGTGTTTCAGATGAATCTTTAGTTAACCTATTCTACTGCTTACTTGAGCTCAAAGATCATTCATTATATGAGGAAATCCAGAGTTACCTCAGCTCAGATGAACATTCAGGAAGAGACCTCTCATCTTCAATGTGCACAGTGCTGACATATGTACTTCTCATGTCAGAGAAGGTGCTGGATGAGTTCAGCCCAAAGAGGTTCACGTCACCTTCAAACTACAAGAGATTCATCCCAGCTGTGAGATGCTGCAGAAAAGCACTGTGAGTAATTTTACTGACTGATGTTCAATTAAATGTTTTGTTCTACATCACTAAACAATTAAATCTCAAAATACAATGTGAAATATTTTCCCCAAATATTAAGAATACAATAAGTTATTGAAGAAAAGAAACAGAAAATTATCTGACTAAACATTCAGTTTTGGCAGATTTGATTGTGGTTTCATAGTGAATCAGTATGTTCAAATATGTGGATAAATAAGTGTCTCATAACTATAACTATCAGATATTTCCCCTGTCTATATTGTAGTATGATTGTATCAGTGGCATTTTAGCTGGTTTAAGATGGAAGTAGCTGGAAGTAGCTGGTTTTAGCTGGTCTCCCAGCCTAACCAAGCTGGTGTCCATTTGACCTAATTACATATTAATCGGTTTGTTTCACTTACTGACCAGGTTCAATTCAAGGTAAGTTTAGTATCATAATCAGGTAGGTTAGATGATACAGCTTAAATTATTCCAGTTGTTAACGATAATATATCTGAGAAGAGTCTAAAACAAAATTATTAAAGTGGTTTCACAAATAAATTCTAGTATATCATAGTATATCATAAAATCAAGTATATCATAAAATCAAGCTAGCGCTCAAAATATCAGCATAGAACTCAAATCAGATTAAATTATTGTCTGAAGAAATACATTCACCATAGTTGTATGACCAAATATAGTGTTGTGGTATTGAATAGACTTTTACACAAAATAGAAATGAAACAAACACAACGTCTTTATATAATAAATAATCACCTGCAATTAAAAAAACACTAGAAGAAAACAAAAACAATATCTTTAACAAGAAATGCTTAAAGCATAATCTGATCATGTGGGTCACGATTCAGGCAGGAACAGACGAACAACGACGTAGTGAAACGAACAGTCTTTAATAATCCACAAGGAAACACGGGAAACTCGGAAAACACAGGAACACAGGGTGGTAACATTAAGGTCTGACAACAGAGGAGGGTAATCACACACATTAAATAGACAGACTGATTAACACACCAGGTGCAGACAATGAGGGAGAGACCAAAACACACAGAGCTGCAGGGGGAATTGATGGGAGAAACCAACTAAACAGTCCAGGGGTGTGACACACGTGTGTTACAGAGTGAGTGAAACGGGAGGCGAGCGGATCCATCTGCAAGCTTTTATTAATGGGACGAGGCAGAGACATGGTCAAACAGGCAGGGTCGTAACGACAACAAACAGGTATGCAAGGGCTACGCACAATAGAAGTCCGTGAGACAGGCGTGGGTCGATCAGTGGCGAACTTAATCCAAGACGTGAGAAAGACGAGTAATCCTTAACGAGCAAGAGTCCAGAAGGCAGGTGGCGAGACAGTCAAGACGAGATGGCCAGGCGAGGGAAATAAACACAGGGAAACTAGGAAACTAGGAACGCTAACAATGAAAACAACAACAATGCACCGTGGCTTGCATGGGGAAAGACCGGGGCTTTTATAGCGCGCCTGATTGGTCCCAGGTGCTGACCCAGTCAGCGCGCTGCATGACGGGAGATGTAGTCCGGGGTGTGGTGCAACAGTCTGAGTGTGAGGATAAGGTAAGAGCGACATCTGGTGGTGAGCGGTCCACAGCTCACCGACCAGATCCGTAACAACGTGGTGGTTTGACGCAAAAGTACAGCATAATGCTGTAAATTTCAAATCTACAGAGGCGGCATTTTCTTCAACGGTCACATTAAGGAGCAGCAATAAGTACGATTCACAACTGCGGTAAGTGATTTATTTCACTTTTTATTGCTCATGTTTGGTAACTGCAGTAGTATATTGGTGTCTACTTTTGTGGAAACCGCAGATTAACGAATCCTCTGTCCGCAGGGCGTGAGGGAGACTTGTGCCGGGTTTAAGGAGCGCGGTCGCGGGTGAATTTCACACATTCCCCACCCTCATAGTGGCTATAGGCAGAAAATCTCTGGGTTCCAACAGTAATAATTACACACTTCATTGACAACAGTTGTGATTTACGGGAACGTCATGTTGTTCAGCACACTTTCTCATGATTATTTTATGATGTAAATCAAATTTGCACAAGCAGTCATCTGTTAACAGGGGCGCCGAAATGAAACGCATGACGTTACTTAAAGGGGTCATCGGATGCTAAGTTCACTTTTTCATGTTGTTTGAACATTAATGTGTGTTGGCAGTGTATGTACAAATCTACCCTATAATGATAAAAATCCATACAGCGGTTTTTAATTAATCTGTAAAAATAATATTCCCTTTTTTAAAAAGAGTCATTCTCAGATGTCTGTCTGTGTGGCGTCACACTCACAGAGGCCGCTCCCACGATAGTTGATTAACATGAGCGATTTACCTCAAATCAGCTGTAACAGTCCGCCCTTTTTGTTTCGATGCCGGAGCAGGGATGTAAGTTAGACAAGAATATCTCTGATTGAGTGATTGAGGTGTTGTGTTGCTGGATGTAATAATGAACATAGTGGTCGTCATTTACTCCCGATATCTGAGCCGCTGAAGATGCACTAGATTATGTTTGTTTGTGAAGGGAATGCACCTCCCAATCTACATATATCCGTCTATGTTCGCGCGAATCATTCATGGTCCAGTTTCATTTACAGCAAAAGTGAGTATAAGGGGTTTTTTATGAATCTTTCTGATCGCCTTTCTTTATAACGTGGTAGTTAGGAAGTTTAGCGGCTAAACGCGGCTACATGCAGCTAATGTAAACAAGACCATCTTTTCACAGAGAGAAGAGAGGGGCGGGGTGAGCAAAGCTCATTTGCATTTAAAGGAACAGCCCCTTAGAATGAGATGATTTTTGCAGAGCTCATTTTGACAAGGTAAAAAGGGTGTTGTTTTACAAAACCATTAAGAATTTTTAATCAAAGTATATTAGAGACTTTTCATTAAGACCCTAAAGAATCATATCAACTTGTGGAAAATGGGCATCCGATGACCCCTTTAAGTCTTGCAACTCGCGGTCATCCCGCTCACGGAGGATGTAAACTGTCACGTAAACTCTGAAGGGTGCTGTTAAAGCGGTTTAACGTAAGCAGCGAGATGTGCGAGAACCTTTGATAACTTGCTAATTCGCTTATTGTTTGATTGTAATGCTTTTGTTAGCTTTGTTTTAAAGAATGAGTTAAACCAAAATGTTAACCAAATTTTCCTGCCTGGACTTTTCGGAGCATATATTCACTCTGGAGTAACCTTACCAGGAGACAGACAGAGATTTGGAGTTCATTCAAAGGTAATGGTTGCAATCTAAGAACTGAATACCTGCATTTTACATGTAGATATGGTAGAAGATTTTCTCAACTCTAGAAGAGAGACGATTTTTAAGGGAGAATGATTCCGATTTCTTAGCTAAAACTAATGTGAATTACACATTGTCTGTTTTCTGACTGATTTGTAGATATTTAAGAGGAACAAAGAAGTCGAAAGGTGTTACAATCACCAGGTGGATCCACACCTCAGCCCTCTCAGTCGTCCATCGTTACAAAAGGAAAAGTGCCATCTAAAACAACAGGGCAAATGGTACAGAAGAAACCGGTTGAAGTGAACCCAAGTTGCCACTCTTCTTTGCAAAGTGAAGGATTTTCAGCAGAATTTCTGAAATGTAAGACATACACACATACCAAGATCTCCTTTTTTCTTTTATTATATTCTTTTATTATCTACACTGCCGTTCAATAGTTTGGGATTAGTATGATTTTGTAATGTTTTTATGAAATAATCTCTTCTGTTCATCAAAGCTGCATTTAATTGATCAAAAATACAGAAAAATGATTGAAAAAAAAAAAAAAAAAAGAAAATTAAAAAAATGTAATGTTAAATATTATTGCAATTTAAAATATAGTTTTTTGTGTATTTGTAATATACTTTAAAATGTAATTTATTTCAGAATTTTCAGCACCATTACTCTAGTCTTTCCATTACTCCAGTGTCACATGATCATTTAGAAATATGCTGATTTATTATCAATTTTAGAATAGAAACAGTTGTGCTGCTTAATTTTTTCTTTTCTTTTTTTTGGAACCTGTGATACTTTTCAGGATTCTTTCATGGATAAAAAAAACATTTTTTTTTTGTTTGTTTTGTGTGTGTGTGTGTGTGTGTGTGTGTGTGTGTTTAACTTTTATCCAACAAGTATGTGTTAAACTGAAATTGACAGTAAAGACTTCTATTGTTAGAAAATATTCTATTTTTTGTTGAGAGATAATGTAATTTTTCTATTTATTCATGCATGCACTGTATGTAACCTTGCTGAAGCAAGCTTCACCACTTCCTGTGGATTTTTTCTATGATTAAGCATTTAATGAAATTTTGATAGACTAATGGTTAATTGATGATCAGAACTCAGGAGGCAGCCCTTGTAACCATAGTCAGTTTAGCTAAAAACAGCTAAAAATTGTTCATGCTAAGATATTCTTATTCCTATTCATCCATGTATACTCATTTATCAATAAAATAGCTACATTAATTAAACACCTACAGAAATATATATATGCACTTCCATTTGAATATATCAATTTTATCTTTATTTGAGCAATAAAAGGAACAACTATCAAGGGCATGTTTCTAAATTATTGTAGGCTATGTCTGGAAAAAGGAAAATGTGCAACAAAAACATGACACTATAGTTTGCTTTTTTAAGTAGTTTTACTTGTTGAAAATTCACACATTAATAATCTAAATTATTTATTTTTTAAGTCTATTTCAGTGACTGGTGGAAACAAAAGGAGCCTGAAAGAAGAGAGAGAGAGAAGAGGGAGAAACAAGTGGGGCATTACATATCCCCAAAAAATGCAAGATATAATAAAAAAGAAAAGAAAAATGAAAATGCATAATATGTTTAGAATTCTGTTATTGTTCATATTCACCATTAATTGTTAATATAGTTTTAGAATTGTAATCGTTCCAATTATTTTGTAAATATTTTGTAAATATTTGTTAGAATATAATTTTTTAAAGGGGCTGTAAGATCAAATAAAAATTGTTTTAATGGTTCCTTGTGGTCCTGCAGACCATTAAAAGTAAACTTGGAATTATTTTTATTATTTGTTGCAACACCCCTTGACAGGAAAATTGGGGCAGACACTATGTAATCAATCAATCAATCAATCAAACAGACATTTTGACCAGCTAAGAACAGCCTGACCAGCTTAAACCAGCTAAGACCAGCCTGACCAGCTAAGACCAGCCTGGCTGACCAGCTTAAACCGGCTAAGACCAGCCTGGCTGACCAGCTAAAACTGGCTAAGACCAGCCTGACCAGCTTAAACTAGCTAAGACCAGCCTAACCAGCTAAAACCAGCTAAGACCAGCCTGACCAGCTAAGACCAGCTAAAACCAGCTTGACCAGCTAAAAAAGTGGTCAAAACCCCTTTAAAACCAACTTGATAAACCAGCTGTGACCAGGCTGGGAGGCCAGCTTAAACAAGCTGTTTTTTTTTCAGCAGGGGAGGATCATATTATTCTTGGTTTTTGCCTCGTATATGTAGGACAGATTCAGTGTGTTGATAACTTGAGATTGTGACTGGATCATTGAGTCAGTGAGTTGAACTGAATCAGTTTGACTCATGAATGATTTACTGCAGTGTTGAGCTCAAATGCACAGATGAGACATTTTTCAGCCTAAGACATTTTTTAGCCTTTGAAGTTGTGACATTTTCATAAGTTACCTATGAAAATGACATATAAATGTGTAAAGTGGTAACATTTTATGATAGATATACAGTAATAAAGTATTTACAAATTATTTGCAAACTGTAATTAATCAATAGTTTATAAACTGTTGTTAATACATTAACAGACTATATACAAACAGTGAGTTCATCATTCATTGTCATTATTTACTTTAGATTAGGTCATAGTATTTAAAAAATGTCATTAATTAACTAACCTTTATTGGTCATTAATTGCATTAGTATTCAGAGTTTCTTAAAACTGGGGGGGACAGTTCATACAGTATAATTTATACAGTATTCTATAAAAGGTCCTTATAAAACATAGAAACCCAATGTATGTATTTGTGCTTAATGTATTTTTAAACATTTTAAGAAACACTGAATATTATTACAATTAATGTGCAATATAGGCTGATTTAAAGCATTTAATGTATGACATTTTCAGATTTTCTGTAATCTTATATAAAGTGAGAACAATCTGCAGTTAATAAGTTGTCAACAAACCATTATATTTCATATGAGGTAATTAAACACGTTAATTACAGTGCCAATCAATGACAATGAATAGACTATTTGTATATAGTCTATTAATGTATTAACTACAGTTTATAAACTACTAATAAACTATAACAGTTTTGAAATACTTTAAAAGTGCTTTGTTAATGTATTTTAAACATGCACTCCAGATTATAAGATATATAACCTATCTAATAAATTCACATATGGCTGTTTGTTTTGTTCTCTTCACAGGCTGTGTGGGTGTCATCTCACTGATCAGTCCTGTGAAAGTTTATCTTCAGCTTTACAGTCATCAAACTCTGTCCTGAGAGAGCTGGATCTGAGTAACAATGACCTGCAGGATCATGGAGTGAAACTTCTTTCTGATGGACTGAAGAGTCCAAACTCTAAGCTGGAGATATTGAGGTTTGAGTTTTAAAATACTTGATTGATTTGACTGATTGATTTATTATTATTATTATTATTATTTTTATTTATTTATTTTTTTTAAATCACACTGTTAAGATTAATTCTGTGTTAAATTACTGTGTTGTTCTTGTTCAGATTGTCCATATGTAATCTCACTGCTCAGTCTTGTGGGAGTTTGTCATCAGTTTTGAAATCCTCAAACTCTGTCCTGAAAGAACTGGATCTGAGTAACAATGACCTGCAGGATTCTGGAGTGATGCTTCTTTCTGAAGGACTGAAGAGTCCAAACTGTCAGCTGGAGATACTGAGGTAACTGGTTTTCCATAAAATAATTAACAAAATGCTACCACAATAAATGGCCATTGAATTTTGTCAACAAATGTTTAATCTGCTCTCAATGCAATGCTAGAACAAGAGACAAAACCATTCTCACAGGGCCAGCCCTTGCCAATTTGCTTCCCTAGGCAAGATTTTATCTGGTGCCCCTTGCTTCACAGCCCATTCCACCAATAATACATTTTCTTATGAGAAAAAAAAAGTGAAACATTAACACTTACAATAAGGTATCATTTGTTAACATCAGTGAATGTATTAACTAACTTGAACTAACAATAAACAATACATTTGCAACAGTATTTATTATTTTTGTTAATGTTAGTTATTGAAAATTAACCTTATTTTAAAATTGTTTCCAGTGAAACTATCACACTTCTCTAGCATACAATAACGTTACGTTTAATCTTTCAAATAAATTTGAAAAGTGTTCGACTTCCAGTAGATGGCAGCAGTGTTTTACTAAACTATAGCATTTTCTAACGTTATCACCTCCATTTAAACTGAGAAATGTACATCTTTAAAGTGAATTTTACATAAAATGTTGCTATTTTAATAAGACCAGTTATATACAATTATTACTAAATTAGCCAATTCCATTAGCCAAATACCATAAATCTCCAAATACTTCACATTACTACTAGTGTAAAAATATTATTAAAACGTGTTATCATGTGACACGAAAAATGACACGATTATGTTAAAAAGTCTCAGATCTCTGGTACTCCATTGTTATTACCCTATTTTAAACTTTTAGACTTGGCCAACATGAAGTTTGTTCACAAACTTTTACGTCATGTAGTTTATATTATCATCATTCATTACATCATATAACCTTCATCTTTCTCTCGGTTTTCCTCTTCTTTTTTTTCTTCCCTGGGCACAAGAAGGCTTCTGTGTTTTTGACATCCTGATAATATTTTAGTGAAGTGAACATATTGTCAAAATCAACAACAACAACTTTTTGCCTATTCCACCTATGTCATGGGGGAAGATTGCATCTGTATGTGGGCAATAAAATAGTTATGTTTTTGTCGGACAGTGGCCTTTTTGGTAATATTTTAAATGGATAGTATTGAAGTAGTATTGTTAAAAAACAACAACAATGTGAACTACTCATTTTGGCATGTGGTAAGGAGTAAATATGGCCCAAAGCTTTTGCCTATTCCACCTATGTCAAAATGTGACACAATCGACCCAGGCATTCCCAGATATAATCCAAATGGGCCACTTATGTTTCAACAAATGACACTGCTGGCATTTAAAATGCTCGGACAAAATGGATGTAACCCTGAAGTGGTCCACATGTGTTCACGGCAATGTGTAATCTGGCAGGGTGACCCTAAAGTGGTGCATGTGGTAAATGGTAAATATCGGCCAAAAATGTGGGTTAACTTTGGCAAAAATGTGACACAGAGCAGTCTAAAGTAGCAAAATAAGCAACAAACAATGAAACAAGGCAGGGGTTGGACAATGAAACTGAAAAACTGGCCAAAATAGTGTTGGTGGCAATTACAAAACAAGGCAATGCAGCCTGGTGGCCAGTCCGCACAGGCAAATTCCACCAATAAGAGCAGAGTGTGTCTGTTGACTATGTGCACCCAATAGCTCAAACATTGTACCCTGAAGGTGGTGCCGTGTATTAGGATGATAATGCACCAATACACACGACTGCAAGACTGGTGACACTGGGCCAGTTTTGAACATGAAGATGGCAAAGTTAAACATCTCCCATGGCCTGCACAGTCACCAGATCTGAATATTATTGAGCCACTTTGGGGTGTTTTCCCATGAGTCAGGAAATGTTTTCATACACCAACATCACATAGTTCCCATCCCAAATAAACTGTTCTGCGAAAGGAATGGCTCAAAATCCTTTTGGCTACTGTGCAGGACTTGTATTTGTCATTTCCAAGATGAAATAATGCTGTATTGGCTGCAAAAGGAGGCCAAACACCATACTAATTGTGGTCTAAACCCAGGTGTTTCAGTTTCACTGTCCAACCCCTGTATATTTCAGCAAATGTGGCCCAGGTATATTAAAATGTATCTGGGCCAGTTTTGGCAAAGATATGGCAGTGTAAGCACTGGCTAATGTGAGCCTAACATGAGCCTAAAGTGGCCAAATGTTGCCCAAATAAAATGTGGCTGTGCAGTGGCCTGCTTTTGAACCACTGCAAAAATGCCACCATTCCATGCAGCATGTGGGCCACATGAGGGGAAGAGCAGGGTTAGAATAAAAATCAGCTGTGGCCCACATTAAAGCCAGTTTTGGTTTATTTGGTTGGCTTATATGCGACAATGCTAAGGCTTATTTGACGCCCAAATGCTATTATTTCACGTGGTATGTGGGTGAGAACAAGGTGTTGGATCTGGGCCAGAATTAAAATCATTGTTGTCCAGATTGGTCCAGTTCTGGTAATTTTTTTTTTTACTTATTTTCATAGCTGACGTGTCCTTCCTGTGGCCCAAATCTGGCCAACAGAAGTGGTCCACCCACATGCCATCATTCTACACAGTAGTGAGCTGGGTCAAGGTGTTGGATCTGGGCCGGATCTGGGCAAGAATTAAAATAAATGTGGCCCAGACTTGGGTCATTTCTGCTTAATTTGGTTTACTCTTGGCTGACATAAGCCCTTTCTTTGTCTTGCATGTGGCCCAAATCTGGCAAACAGGAGCGGACCAAGTCAAGTCAAGTCAAGTCACCTTTATTTATATACCGCCTTTAACAATACAGAATTGTGACAAAGCGGCTGTACAGTATTAAGTAGGAAAAGTGCATCAATAATGCAAAAGGGCAACAGTAAACACTCAATTTTTAGTTAAAAGCAGTTCATCATTGAATTCAATGATGTCATCATTCAGCTCAGTTCAGTTCAAATAGTTTACGAAATCATTTGAAGATTAAGTGTCCCCAACTAAGCAAGCCAGAGGCAACAGCAGCAAGGAACCAAAACTCCATCGGTGACAGAATGGAGAAAAAAACCTTGGGAGAAACCAGGTTCAGTCGGGGGGCCAGTTCTCCTCTGGCCAGACGCAGAGGACTCATCTGGTTTCCGTGGTCTTGTGCCGACAGCCGTCTAGGTGACGAGGTCTTCACTGGGGATCCGTCTCTGGGGCTCATCTAGTCGATGTGGTCTCCGCTGACATTCAGGGCTGTAGAGGTCGTCTCTAGGTGCTGATCCACCGTCTGGGCTGGGTATGGACTGGATCCGGGGGACTGCAGTGACAATCTGATCTGGATACGGATTGGATCTGGTGGTTAAGGTGAACTCGGAATAAGAAATAAATGGACTAATATTAGCGTAGATGCCATTCTTTTTACGATGCACTGAGTACATCAGGTGTTATGGGAAGTGTTCCCGGTTCTAGTTGACCTAATTAATGCAGCCTAACAATCCTTTAACGGATTTGAATTATAGAAATGTGTTATGTGTAAGACAGGTTAAAGAGATGGGTCTTTAATCTAGATTTAAACTGACAGAGTGTGTCTGCGTCTGCGTTTTCAAATTGGTATGTTTTGCTGTGAAGAAATATTGAGCTGCACTGCAAAAAATGTTTTTTTTTTTACTTAGATTTTTCGTTTTGTTTCCAGCCAAAATACCTAAAAATTCTTAAATCAAGAAGGATTTTCTAGACAAGTAAATATTGGTCCAAGATGGCGGCGCGGTCAGACGCAGCGGCTACTCCGGGTCCGAAAAACGGTGCTTTAATGTCTTTTAATGTCGTCTGTTCGTCTCAAAATAGTCTCAGTTTACCGCTAATCCATAAGGAAATCACTCCAAAATACATCTATTACCGCCAAAGCCTTTTGGAAATCGGCAACACATACAACCACCAACTCGCACCGGCGACAACTGAGAAGCTCCAAGGCCTTTGCTTACTGCTAAAGCCGAACCCCGAGACCACGGCCTCGTCCACTGACGCTGCCCACACAAAGCGGCGGCGCTGGCGGTGTGTGACAGCGCGGCAAGCGCGGAGGCATACGAGCTAGGCTAAGGGCTAACCTCACCAGACCAGCTCTTCCAACACTCATGCTCTCTAATGTTCGCTCGCTGGAAAATAAACTGGACTCATTTCAACTCAGTCGCTCTACGCTGCATGAGACAAGGGATTGTTGTGTGTTTGTTTTCACTGAAACATGGCTAAACGACAACATTCCCGACTCCACCATTCAGATGCACGGGCTAACCTGCTACCGAGCGGACAGAGATACAGCACTGTCTGGTAAGACTCGCGGGGGAGGACTGTGTGTCTATATCAACAAGGGATGGTGCAACAATGCTGTGGTAGAGACAAAACACTATTCATCACTGGTGGAGTTTATGTTTGTGAAGTGTCGGCCATTCTATCTGCCGCGGGAGTTCACGGCCATTGTTATTGTCGCGGTTTACATCCCGCCGTGTGCAAAGCTAAGGACACGCTTCGCGAGCTGTACAGCGCCATCAGCGAACAACAAACAAATAACCCCGACGGCTTTTTCATCATTGCCGGTGACTTTAATCACGCAAACTTAAAGTCAGTTTTGCCAAAGTTCTACCAACATGTGAACTTTGCAACAAGGGGAAACAACACTCTGGACTTGGTTTACACAACAGTAAAAAATGCATACAAAGCTGAACCCCGCCCCCACCTCGGATACTCAGACCACATCTCTGTTATGCTAATCCCAGCATACAGACCACTTCTCAAACTTACCAAACTGGTTCAAAAAGAGATCACAGTATGGCCAGATGATGCCACCTCAACACTACAGGACTGCTTTCAGTGCACAGACTGGAACATGTTCAGAGAGGCGGCCACCTACAACAACCATACAGATCTGCACGAGTACACTGAAACTGTGACTGCTTACATCAAAAAGTGCATTGATGATGTGACAGTCACCAAAACCATCACCACACGTGCAAACCAGAAGCCGTGGATGACAGCAGAGGTTCGTGGGCTGCTAAAGACCAGAGATGATGCATTCAGATCAGGAGACAAAGCAGCCTTAAAAACAGCAAGAGCCAATTTGTCCCGTGGCATCAAGCAAGCAAAACGCTTGTATGCACAAAAAATAAATAATCATTTTACTGACAGCAAAGACACATGGAGCCTGTGGCAAGCCATTCAGACCATCACTGATTACAAGCCCCTGCCACAGGCCTGTGATGACGACACAACCCTCCCAGACGCACTCAACAAGTTCTATGCACGGTTTGAAATGCAGAATGACACACCTGCACAAAAACTACCCACACCTCCCAACAACCAGGCACTCTGTCTGTCTCCAGCCGATGTAAGGAAGACTCTATCCAGGGTTAACCCACGCAAGGCTGCGGGTCCTGACAACATACCTGGCCGTGTACTGAGGGACTGTGCTGCACAGCTGACGGATGTCCTAACAGATATCTTCAACACCTCGCTGAGCCAGCCAGTTGTCCCCACATGTCTCAAATCCACCTCCATAATTCCAGTTCCAAAGAAGTCACCTGTGTCCTGTCTGAATGACTACCGTCCCATAGCACTGACTCCAATCATGATGAAGTGCTTTGAGAGGTTAGTTATGCGCAATATCAAAACCAGCCTCCCCAACACACTCGATCCGCTCCAGTTTGCATACCGTCCAAACCGCTCCACGGATGATGCCATTTCCTCCACCCTCCACCTTACGGCTCTTACTCACTTAGAAAACAAAGACTCTTATGTTAGAATGCTGTTCATTGACTTCAGCTCAGCATTCAATACAATAATCCCACAACAGCTTATCAACAAACTAAACCTTCTGGGCCTTAACACCTCCCTCTGTAATTGGAACCTGGACTTCTTAACTGGAAGACCTCAGTCAGTCCGTGTCGGCCACAACACCTCGAGCACTACCACACTGAGCACAGGTGCCCCACAGGGCTGTGTTCTCAGCCCGCTGCTCTTCACGCTGCTGACCCATGACTGCACTGCCAAGTTCAGCTCCAACCACATCATCAAGTTTGCTGATGACACAACGGTGGTAGGTCTCATCAGCAACAACGATGAAACACACTACAGAGAGGAAGTGGCACAACTGGTTGAATGGTGTGGTGCAAACAACCTGTCCCTCAATGTGAGTAAGACAAAGGAGGTTGTGATGGACTTCCAGAGGAACTCCGTTGACCACCCCCCACTGACCATCGACAGCTCGGCTGTGGAGAGAGTCAGCAGCACCAAATTCCTGGGGGTGCACATCACGGAGGATCTCACCTGGACCACCAACACCATGTCACTCTCCAAGAAGGCACAACAGCGCCTACACTTTCTCCGCCGGCTGAAAAGGGCAAGTCTCCCTCCACCCATCCTCACCACATTCTACAGAGGAACCATTGAGAGTGTGCTGACCAGCTGCATCACTGTCTGGTACGGGAACTGCAGTGCTGCTGACCGCAAGACCCTACAACGGACAGTGAACACAGCTGCAAAAATCATCGGTGCCCCTCTCCCCTCCCTTCTGGACATTTTCCTTGCACGATGCTCAGGTAAAGCCACCAGTATCGTGAAGGACCCCACCCACCCCTCCCATCATCTCTTCCAGCTCCTGCCATCAGGAAGACGCTACAGGAGCATCAGAGCCCGCTCTGCAAGACTGCTCAACAGCTTTTTCCCCCAGGCTGTGAGAGCCCTCAATTCCAACCACCTCACCCCCTCTGAAACCTTATCCACAATGTAAACTGTTGAAAAACTCAAAACACAATTTTTGCAATTCTGAGTGCGCTACACACAGGTGAGTGGGCTGGACAAACCACCTGTAGTAACGCATTCTTTCATCTCTATATGCACCAGACACTTTCCTATAAACACTACATGTACACAGAAAACACTGTGCACCTCTGAGTGTGCTACCTACAGGTGAGTGGGCTAGACAAACCACCTGTAGAATCACTCTTTTCTCTCTATGCACCAGACACTTTCTTGTTAACACTTATTAACATTACAAGGACCTAATAAGGACTTCACAAATGTCTACTTGTCAACGCACCACAAATCTTTTTGCACTATTTGCATCTTAACCTTTAAATACCTCTTCTGCACATTATCATGCACAGTTATTATGTAAACTACTTGTATAGTCTGTCTTAGGTTATGTGTATGTATAGTCAATTATTTATAGTATATGTATAGTTACATGTATAGGTTTAAAAAAATTGTTTCTACGTCTAGTGTATTTATGTTCATATTTATGTTTATTTATGTAGCACCGTGGTCCTGCGAGACACAACATTTCGTTCAACTGTATGTCCACACATGTAGCGGAATGACAATAAAGCCAAGCAAAATAATCTGCCAATGGGGTAAGCAAAATAATCTAGTTTTCTGCTTGAAATAAGATAAATTTGCTTACCCCATTGGCAGATTATTTTGCTTGTTCTAAGCAAAAACTCACTTAATTTTGACTTATTTTTTTCTGAAAATAATTAATAATTTTTACTTAAAAATCCTTAAAAAATCCTTCTTGATTTGAGAATTTTTTTAGATATTTTGGCTGGAAACAAGACAAAAAATCTAAGCAAGAAAAGCATTTTTTTGCAGTGTGAGTATCATCAGCATAACAATGAAAGCTAACACCATGTTTCCTGATGATATCTCCCAAGGGTAACATGTAAAGCGTAAAAAGTAATGGCCCTAGTACTGAACATTGAGGTACTCCATACTGCACTTGTGATCGATATGATACCTCTTCATTCACTGCCACATATTGATGGCGGTCAGATAAGTATGATTATCTGTATATTACTGTGGAGCACAGAAGTGGCATCATTCCACACAGTTTGTGAGCCAGATGAAAATATCATGTGTGGGCCTGATCTGGGCCTCAGGAATTTTGCTGTCTGGGTTTGCAGGCATTTTTTTTTTCATGATTATGAAATGAATGTGGATTGTATTGAGGCAAGGCAAAGCAAAGTTTATTTATATAGCACATTTCATACACAATGGTAATTCAAAGTTCTTTACATATAAAATTAAAATAATCACAAAAAAAATAATCACAAGTGAAAACAAGGAATTTAAAAATTATAAAATGTTTTAAAAATTGATTTTATAAAATGTTTTAAAACCTGAATTTAAAATGAATGCACACACACAACAGTGATCAAACACGCACACACACCGTGAACACACACCCGGAGCAGTGGGCAGCCATACTGATATCGCTGCAGCGCCCGGGGAGCAGTTGGGGGAATCGGTGCCTTGCTCAAGGGACTCACCTCAGTCCTGGTATTGAGGGTGAAGAAAGTACTAGTTATTCACTCCCACCACCTTCAATCCCTGCCGGACCTGGGACTCGAACCCGCAACCTTTCAGTTACAAGCCCGACTCCCATTAGGCCACGACTGCCCCTAAAATGAATTAAAAGAGTTCAAATGAATAAATCAGTTTGGACGTGGCACAATGCACATTCAGTAAATGCACAGCTAAACAGATGTTTTTTGAGTCTAGATTTAAATATGGCTACTGATTTAGCACATCTGATCTCTTCTGGAAGCTGGGTCCAACTGTGGGCGGCATAATAGCTACAAGCAGTTTCCTCTTGTTTGGAGTGAACCCCTGGTATTTCTGACTAAATCCTAATGATCTGAGTGGTCTGTTAGTCTTATATTCAATAAGCATATCAGCAAGCCTAAGGTTTAGGCCATTTAGTGATTTATAGACGAGTAAAAGTGCTTTAAAATCAATCCTAAACTTAACTGGAAGCCGGTATAATGACCTGAGGACTGGTGTGATATGCTCGTTCTGGATGAGCAGCAGAGCACCATATATTGCACCACCCTGGTAAATCTGGGTGTCATTGGCAAAGCTGTGATAGTCAATTTGGTTCTTTATCATTATTTGACTCAGTGGGAGCACATACAGGCTGAACAAGAGTGGTGCAAGAATTGAGCCTTGTAGGAATATACAGATGACACCCATTTGCCTCTATGAAGATAAGTGTTTCAGATCATGTCAATGTAACCTTTAATCAATGCTACTAGTAAAGAGATCAGTGGGAATTATTCAAATGTAAGAAAAATTCTGGGTGTCATCGGCAAAGCTGTGATAGGCAATTTGGTTCTTTATCATTATTTGACTCAAAGCACATACAGGCTGAACAAAGTGGTGCAAGAATTGAGCCTTGTAGGACTCTGCAGATGACACCCATACATTCAGTAGATCCAAATGGCTCTCAATCATTTGATGGACTTGTTTAGTGTTTAGGTGAGATTAGAGCCTGGTTGGCAAGCAATTTTCTTCACCTTAATACTAATAAGACAGAGTGTGTTGTCTTTGGACCCTCATCTGCTTTCAAAGAAATTATAAGTATGTTGGCCTCTATGAAGATAAGTGTTTCAGATCATGTCAGTGTAACCTGGGTAACCCAGGCTACTAGAAAAGATTAAGAATGATTAAAATGTAAAAAAGCTGAAGAAATAAGATTGATTAAACTTAGAAAGTTCCAGAAGGACAAAAGATTCAAAATCACTGTTGGCCTTCAGTGACAGTCGTTAGAGAGAGAAAGATTCAAATCGGCCCACAGGTGCAAACGGAGCAGATCCCAGTGTTAAAGCCCTGTGGTTTGTGATCTTCCTTGTGAGAATATAAAATTCTATTTTGCTCAGATATGAGTGAATTTTCATGTTTTAATCTAATATCACGTGTTGAATTTGTGATGAAAATGTTTGAATCAGAAGTTAATTATTGTCTTTGCCTTGTGTTTTGCAAGGCTAGTTTTAGCTTTAGTGAGCTAAATCCGATCTTCTATCTGTTTTGTGCCAAAAGTAATCCTTTGGTGAAGAATCATCTGTGTTCATACACGATTACATGTGCACAAATGGCGAGCTGCCCATGACCTTTGAACTGTGCTTTTGAATCCATCAACTGGTAGGAGAATAACAATCTTTTGTTCTTTGATGGAAAAGTTTGAACTTAATAATGTTAAATTATTGTCTTTGCTTTGTTTTTGAACTGAATCTCAGAACTGAATAATTTGTTTTACAAACTTTGATCAGTTGAGTCATTTGATTCACAAACTGTGTTCAATTGAATCATTTGCTTGTTTTTGCGTTTTCAACTTTCATAGTTGATAACATTCTGAGTTAGAGTGAACATCCAATTACAATTCTTTTTATTGGGTCACTAAATGTAAAGTTTATTGAAGAGTTTATAATTGTGAATTGATTTGAAAGAAACACAAAGTATTTGTTTTTTGAGAACTTATGTTTGTCACATTGTGTGAAGAGTGAAACCTCGTCAATTTGAATTGAACCTGTTGAACTGTTGATTTTCTGGTCTTATAAGAGACAACAGGACAGTTTGTGACAATTGTTTAAATCTACTCCTAATTAATTGTTGATTGCTGTGATTCTTCTGCTTACAGCAAACTACAAAGAAAATATTTCACTAATATAAATTCCTATACAAATCGGATTCACTGTGATGACCATTCACTCACCAGTAGCATCATATCCTCTCTCCAGTAGACATTCCTTTCTTCTGATCGTTGGCCCATATGGAACATTAAGCTAGTGTGACACGCTAAGCACATTGTACGCTACATCAAGAATTTGGGTGTTATAATGTGTTCAGCTTTATTTTTAGATAAACAGGTTACTATTGTTGTGAAGCCTGTGTTTTATCAACACTCAGTTATTTCTAAAATGAAATCAGTCCTCTCTTTAAGGTCCTAGAGACTGTTATTCATGCTTTTGTATCATCACACATTGATTTTTGTAATTCTGTATTTTTGGGTATTTCAGAGGGTTACTTATCTCATCTTCAATTAGTGCAAAATGCTGTTGTCAGACATTTGACTCACACAAAGAAGAGAGAGAGAATTACCCCAGTTTTGATTTCTTTACACTGTGTGAAGTGAATTTAAAGTTTTGTTGATGGCATTGCCCCAAAATATATTGTTGACCTTTTGATTCCTAATCAAAATTCAAAGAAAATGTTTTCAAATCAGATGATTCTTCATATCCCTAAAACTAGATTAAAATCAAAAGGTGATAGGTCTTTCGCAGTGGCTGATCCACGTTTATGGAACATAAATGGTGTCGCTACCGCCCCATGGGGGGTTTCATACTCAGTTTTTTTGCAAGGGGGCATTTGAGCTGTTCCTGGGGGCATTTGGTGTTTACACCAAAGATGTATGAGCTGAAACTTTCAAAAGAAAATGGGCCTAACGCTGTCTTTACTGGATATGTTGAGTTATGTCCTTGTTTGTGACCTAGTTTTCGGAAGTGGGTGTTTTACCGGTGTGCAATTAATAAATCTGCTCATACTCAGTGATAAGGCCAAACGGAGCATTCCTATGCTCTCTTTTTGAGGATGGCTGTGCCAACAGGTTATGGGCCCAGTAAAGAGTATGGGAGCCGATGGAACCGTTTATGTTTCGACGGAGACGAAAAGAATTATGAACTGTGGGAAACAAAGTTTCTGGCGCATTTGCGTCTGCTCGATCTGAAAACTACTAAATTGGGTGGAGCCCCCGCCGAGGACGATGAGGGTGTGGCGGAAGATGCCAGTAAAAATGAAGAGGCATATGCAGTTTTAATTCAGTTGTTGGATGATAAGAGTCTGTCGCTTGTAATGAGAGATGCCGCAGACAATGGGAGGAAGGCACTACAGATCCTGAGAGACCATTACGCTGGTAAGGGGAAGCCATGCGTGATAAGTCTGTACACAGAGTTGACATCTCTTCAGAAAGGTGTGAATGAAACAGTTACAGATTATATTATTCGTGCAGAGACTGCCATTACAGCACTGCGGAATGCAGGAGAGACTTTGAGTGACGGCTTATTGACTGCAATGATTTTAAAGGGTCTGCCTGAGGCATTTAAACCATTCTCTGTTTACGTTACACAGAGTGATGAAACGTTAACATTTGCCGATTTTAAAACAAAACTGAGGAGCTATGAGAGCACAGAGAAGTTTGGTTCGGCTGGCTTGAGTGAGGACAGCGTGATGAGAGTCAAAGGAAGAGATAACTGGAGTGTGAAACTCACCTGTTACAACTGCGGCCAGAAAGGCCACAAAGCCGCGGAGTGCACGTCAGCTGCTGGGGAGCGTGTGGAGCAGAGACAGTGGTGCAGTTTCTGTAAAAGCGCCACGCATGAAGATTTGCACTGTCGGCGGAGAAAAAGAGATAAGGTGAAGCGAGCAGTGGACGAGGAGGAGGACCACACATTCGCATTCAAGGTGGAGCAGGTGGATAATGATCCGATTGGCGGAGTAAAAATGAAAGGCCTCATGGTAGACTCCGGAGCCACTAAGCACATTGTTACAGATATCGGAATGTTTGAGGAGTTTGACTCAAGTTTCAAGCCTCAGAGTCATATTATGGAGTTGGCTGATGGAGAGCGGGCTAGCGGGAAGACAGAGAAAGGCACCGCTAAAGTGCGCTTGAGAGACAGCAAAGGCCGCATTGTGGACATGATGTTGATGGAGGCGCTTTATGTGCCGTCATTTTCCCAGGATATTGTTTCCGTTAAAGCGGCAATTGCGCTCGGAGCGACAGTCATCTTTAAGGAAGGACAGAATAGGCTCATCCACAAAAATGGTACAACTTTTGATATTCGTATGTATGATCGATTGTTTTACTTAAGTACAGTTACAAATGAGATTGATGAGTGTAATGTGTGCTATGACCTTCAGACATGGCATGAAATATTAGGTCACTGTAACTATGACGATGTGTTAAAGTTGGAGAGTGTTACAGATGGGATGAAAATCAGAGGTAAAACTGACAAGTCCAATTTGAAATGTGAAGTGTGTGTAAAGGGTAAATTTACTCAGAACAGAAATAGAGATCCAGATGAGAAAGCAAAAGATGTATTTGAACTTGAAAAAAACCTGACCTTTCCAAAATGAGAGTGTTTGGGTTAGAATGTTATGCATACAAATATGACAAGAAAAAGTTGGACACTCGTTGTGAGAAGGGAGTATTTGTTGGTTATGATAAAAATAGTCCAGCATATCTTGTCTTTTGTCCAGACACAGGGAAAGTACTCAAAAATAGACTGGTAAAGTTTGTTACAAAGAGTACTAATGAGTGTGATACTCAAACAGAGGATGTGTATGAACACTTTGAACATAGGAAGAGAGCTGAAACCCAGGTAACAAAACTTGACGTGACTAAGGTAATCCCACAAGAAATAAAAGTAGAGTGTGATGCTGAAACCGACTTAAAAAGTGGAAGTGAGAGCAGTCAGAGTGCTCGATATCCAAAGAGAGAGGAGACCTCCTCAGTACTATACGGACTATGATTATGAGATAAAAGGTGTTGAGGATCAGGCATTAACAAATATTGACTATTGCTATCATGTTGCATGTGATGTCCCCCAGACACTGAAGGAAGCATTGAGCTCTTCAAAATCAGAGCAGTGGGTTAAAGCCATGAAGGAGGAGATGGACTCTCTTATAGAGAACAATACCTTCACATTGACAACTTTGCCTGAAGGTAAAAATGCAGTGGGGGGCAGATGGGTTTACACCATAAAAGAAAATCCTGATGAAATTATCTATAAGGCCAGATATGTAGCAAAAGGTTATAGTCAAGTGCCTAGTATTGATTACAACGAGATGTTTTCACCTACTGCTGATATGACTTCTGTACGTGTCTTAATGCAGCTTGCAGTTCAGTATGATTTAGAATTACATCAAATGGATGTCAAGACTGCATATCTGCATGCTCCTATAGACTGTGAAATGTATATGGAACAGCCTGAAGGATTCGAGGTTAAGTTAAAAACAGGAGAAAAATTGGTGTGTAAGTTAAATAAGTCACTGTATGGTCTGAAACAGTTGGGACGAAATTGGAATAAGATGTTGCATGATTTTCTGATTGAAAATGGTTTTGTTCAAAATTCTGCTGACTGTTGTGCCTACAGTAAACAAATTGATGAAGAAAGAATCATGTTGATCATTTGGGTTGATGATCTTATCATTACAGTGAGTGATAGTCAAATACTCAAGAATGTGAAGGAAACGTTGGGAGTTAAATTTAAAATGAAAGATCTTGGAAAACTTACACATTTCCTGGGTATTGATTTTACACAAGTGAATGGTGAAATAAAAATGAACCAGAAAAGATACATTACAAAAATTTTGGAGAGATTTGACATGACTCACTGCAAACCAAGATCAACACCATGTGAAATGAAAATGAAATTTGACAGTGATGGTGAATCTACTGACTCAAAGAGGTATCGTGAAGTGGTGGGCAGTTTAATTTATTTAATGACAAGTACTCGTCCAGATTTGAGCTTTGTTGCTAGTAGATTGTCACAATATCTGTCTGTACCAAAAGAACAACATTGGGTTGCAGCTAAACATGTGTTGAGGTATTTGAAAAGCACTGTGAACCTGGAATTGTGTTACAAGAAAAATGATGGAGATCTTAAACTTGTAGCCTATAGTGATGCAGACTGGGCAGCAGACCTAGATGACAGGCGTAGTGTTACTGGCTACTGTTTTAGTTTGTCTGAGAGTGGACCTATTATTTCCTGGAAGTCAAAGAAACAACAAACTGTTGCTTTATCCACATGTGAAGCTGAGTACATGGCTTTATCAGCTACTGCACAGGAAAGCTTGTATCTTGTCAATTTAATAAATGGAATGGACAATGTACTCGAATATGCACCAGTGACAGTTTTTGAGGACAATCAGGGTGCTATTGCTCTTTCAAAAAACCCTGTATGTCGCCAAAGGTGTAAGCATATTGATATCAGATATCATTTTGTCCGATCTGTACTCAGTGATGGCAAAATAACTCTTCGTTACTGTCCTACAGTTGATATGGTGGCAAAACCTTTATCGAGAATCAGAATGGATAAATTTGTGTGTTTTCTATTTGGTATGTGATGTACTGTGTTGTACTTTGTCAATTTAAGAACAAGTGGGGGTGCTGAGTTATGTCCTTTGTATGTGTTCTCAATTGACCCTGTGACCTAGTTTTTCGGAAGTGGGTGTGGTGATACACCGGTGTGCAATTAATAAATGGTCGCTGCTCATACTCAGTCGGGGTACACGCAGGCCAAACGGAGCTTGTTTGTGTGTGTGTGTGTTTTATGTTTAATCCTCCGTCATGATAACTGGCATTCCTAGCTCTTTTGAGGATGGCTGCGC
Organism: Labeo rohita; assembly: GCF_022985175.1. Classification (NCBI taxonomy): domain Eukaryota; kingdom Metazoa; phylum Chordata; class Actinopteri; order Cypriniformes; family Cyprinidae; genus Labeo; species Labeo rohita. The sequence goes on from NW_026127461.1 coordinate 164,268, forward strand.
CAACAGGATATGTAAAAACGCACTTTCTATATCTATTGTTCAACTTGTCGGTAGCGCCGGCGTGTGGAATCCTGCAGGCAGAAATAGAACGCCGCATCCGTTTATTGTAGTGCTCGTGCTGAGTTGTTACTGAACGACTGATTATAACGGGATCGATGTGCTTTAACACACGTGTCGCGCTGTTCGCGGCCTGTGTAGTAGTGGTGTTCGCTGCTAGTATAAACCAATACTCCCGCTCCTAGACTTGACGGTGTATCATTTCCTTAGCAACGACTTCAGTACTTTAGTGTTTGCTTGACTTTCTGTAGCGCAGCTGCTGCGTCAAAACAATAGCAAGCATTTATACACGATAAAGCAAGAGATGTTTTTTCGTGTTTAGAAAAATTAATTTTAATACTTTTTGTTTGCTGATTGGCTGCGGTTGGTTTGAATACCAAATTTCTAAAGAGTTTATTCAAAGCTCACAAGTATAGCCTAATTTATATCCATGTGGCTTTTTTGCTCTTTTTTTGCTTCTAATGATAATGATACTTCATATGATAAATCATGTGCCATTCAGTGACTTTTTTTTGAGAAAAAAAAAAAGATTATGCGTGGTTAGTAAGTTCTGGGAAAATAATTGTAACTGAAATAAGGTCATAAAACTCATACTGAATAGTCCTGAAAAAGGCTTTTGAGTAATCACTCTTGTAGGCTAGAATATTTACTTCAAAATGATGTGAAAATGCACGTGCTTACTCTTTCACAGAAAACAATATATTGATGTAAATTTTCTAAGACATGTTTTGTGATAAAAAGCTGTATGCAAGGGAGGGATAACGGCCATGAATATTTAGTGATTCACACCTGAGAGACAAAAGGCCGTTTTCTAATGGGCCATCAGTGTGACTGTCACTATGAGGCAGGTGACAAAGAATGTGACGAGAGCAGGATAATGGGGGGGTTTGGTCATTTGTATTTTATTCACAACACAATATAATCACAACATACATAATGATGGTCAAAGATTATTATTGTACTCACTGACCTAACCACAGAGATGTGAACAGACCTTGTGTTATTCCTGTTCAGCAAGTCAAACTAGTAAACCATACCTGATATTTAAGTGTTTGCTGCTTCTTTCCATGGATTCAAGATAAAAAACATAGTCACAGAGCTTATTTTACCATAAAAACCAGTGAGGAATAAAATCTGATGTTGGTACAGAGCTCTCAGAAGAAAAGTAAAATCAACAGTAAACATCAGCAATATTCATCTGCGGTGCAGGTATCAGATCACTAAAAAACAAAAAACATCTCTGAGCATGTCAATATCAGAAGAATCTGTATATAACGATCTTTTAGTCACAGATTCACACATACTTTGTACTATGTAAAAAGGACATTTTATATCTGAGAAACAAATTATGGTTTAGCACCTTATAAAACTCTATTTGGGAACAGAGTATTAATAATAAACATGATCTAGACATACTTAGACTCGTAGCATTCATCATGTTACAGTGTACACTCATATTAATTTTTGTTTTATAGAACATGAAAACTTAATCGCATCGTAAGAAATTTAGATACAATGAACTACCTATCATGTTCAAGATTATGTCAAAATAACATGTTAACTAATGCAAAAAAGAAACATGACTTACTCATCAGACTGATCTCTTCCTCTGGATGAGCTGCGCGTTGCGTTGTTCTTCATCTGAGGTGAATTCTGTGTTTTTCCTCTCAGCGCGTCTTCTTTTTTCTTAAGGTAAATTCTGCTATTCCTCTCAGCACGTCTTCTTCCAGAAACGAACAGTAGCCGAGATAAACTTGATGAATCGTCAAGCTTTGTTTACAGTGATGTGGGCGCTAACATGCTGCGCCTCGCACGTGGCTATTTATCATATCAAAAGCAAAAGCAGCTCGTGGGCGTGATCACATTAATAATAATTAGCTCTGAGGGAAAAACTGCATCACGTTGGTTTCACACAGATTACTTTAGCACAGAATATTTGTTTTTGATAAGACTTGATTTATTTAAAAGTAGAGATATCACGCTTTCTATAGATATATCTCTTCTTTCTGTGTGTCGAGTATTCACTGCGTTTAGGTTCATTTTAATGATGCTTTTCTAAAAGCCGTTCGTGGAGACAGTGAAGACTGAGAAAGCACCCTGTTTATTTTCTTTAATTTAAAGCAGCACACAGTTCAGTTTTTATTGTGAGTGTGCACAAATAAAAGTATACACTCAATGGTTTCTAATGATGTACAACACTTATTTGTGTGACCAAAATCGATAGAGTATTTATAGTGTCTTTCGCACTGATCTTAAAAAACGTGAGCTGATCACGCCGGCGTGACCGGCGACCCCAGGGGGTTGAGATACATGCTTTCAAAGCAGGCCTATATATTATAAATAAAATACAGACTATAATATACACTACCTTTAAAAAAGAGTCAGTAAGACTTGTTAATGGGTTCACAAAAAAGGTTGCATTTGTTTGTTTAAAAAAAAAAAAAAGCCTACAGTAAAAACAGTAAATCTACCATTTAAAAAAAAAAAGCTTTCTATTTGAATGTATTTTAAAATGTTTTCTTCTCATGCTAATCTACAGTACATTACTAAAGCTTTCAGGGTCACATGATCTTTCAGAAATATAACAAATATATAAATCAGGACAGCACTAAAATAGTAACTATTTTGAAAATGAGGAGCATACGTTTCCAATCTTTCTACAACCCCAATTAAAAGTTGGGGCATTTTGTGAAATGCCAAAAAATTAAGAATATGTCATTTGTTCTCTTTAGCCTTTATTTAATTGACATAAGTACAAAGAAAAATCGTCCCGGTTACATATGTAACCTTGGTTTCCCGAGGGAACGAGACGCTGCGTCCGGAGACGCTTTGGGAACGCCTTTGGCGGAACCAAGCTCTGAATAAAAGCACGTGCGAAGCCGGCCGGCGTCAGCTTTGTGGATGAAGCGAGTGCTCGGCAGGGATGCCGGAAGGATGGACCGAGACGCAGCGTCTCGTTCCCTCGGGGAACCAAGGTTACGTACGTAACCGGGACGTTCCCCTTCAGGAACTCAAGCTGCATCCGGAGACGCTTTGGGAACAAGATGCCCACGCCCCCAGACTTCCAAATCCCTGCCTAGTGGAAGAGCTAGGGCAGGAGAACAGAAGAGCCAGGAGTGGCTCGGACATCAAGGTTGTAAAACCTTACAAAGGTGAGGGGCGTGGACCATCCCGCAGCATTACAGTTGTCCTGAATTGGGACACCTGCCGAGAAAGCCTTAGAGGCACCAATAGCTGTTGAATGAGCCTTGACCCCCAGAGGTGAGGGGAGGTCAGAGGACTAGTAAGCCGTAGATATAGCATCTACAATCCATCTACTCAAAGTTTCTTTTGAAGCAGGATACCCCTTCTTAGGGGGGCCATAACAGACGAAGAGTTGTTCTGATTTACGCCACAGGGCAGCTCTGTGGACATAGGCATCTAAAGCATGTACAGGACACATACAGTTTAGCTTCTGCTGGTCGGGCTCCCGAAAGGGAGGAGGACAAAAAGCCTGGAGCACAACCGGCTGTGGTGTGTTGGTGGGGACCTTAGGAACATACCCCGGCCTGGGGTAAAGGAAGGCTTTGATCATGCCGGGAGAAAACTCTAAATGAGAAGGGGCCACCGAAAGGGCCTGCAGGTCCCCAACCCGCTTAAGGGAAGTAAGAGCTAGCAATAGCACAGTCTTAATAGTGAGAAAACGAACCGGAATTTCTTCTAAAGGCTCTGCATCTGTCGCTAGCGTGACGCGGCGGCAAGGAACTCAAGCTGATTTAGGAACCACGGCTTCCTCCACATATCTAAGGCACGTAGCTCTCGGCGCGTGACCTTGATCATGCGGAACGGGTTTCCCCTCGGGGAGAACCCCTTGGATTTGAGCCACCACTGTAGGGGTCTCATGTACAGCAGGCCAAAAGGTATCACGTTGGACGCAGCTGCCATTAGACCCAGCAGTTGTTGAAACTGCTTGACAGTGAGTGACCGGCCTTCCTTGACTCTCTTGACTGCGGCGAGGATCAACTCGATCCGAGCAGGAGACAGACGTGCCTGCATCGTGGTCGAATCCCACACCACGCCCAGATAAGTGGTCCTCTGTGATGGAGAAAGCACACTTTTCTTGGCGTTTAGTCTTAACTCCAACGTTTTCATATGCGCGAGAACGACATCTCGATGTCGAGCCGCTAAGTTCTCGGACGCTGCTAGGATCAGCCAGTCGTCGATATAGTTTAGTATGCGAATGCCCTGAAGTCGAAGAGGGACCAGGGCAGCATCTACGCATTTTGTAAGCGTGCGGGGTGAGAGTGCTAAGCCGAAGGGAAGAACCTGATACTGGTAAGCTTCGCCCCTGAAAGCGAACCTCAGGAACTTCCTGTGTTGGGGAAGGATGGAAACATGAAAGTACGCATCTTTCAGATCTATCGTCACAAACCAGTCCTCGGACCTGATTTGCGACACTACTTGCTTGACTGTAAGCATCTTGAATTTCAGTTTCATAACTGATCGATTGAGGCGGCGGAGATCTATGATGGGCCGCAGTCCTCCATCCTTCTTTGGAACAATGAAGTACCAACTGTAGAACCCGGACTCCCTTACTTGAGGAGGGACCACCTCGATGGCCTCCTTCCTCAGAAGGGTCTCTACTTCCTGCTCCATGACCAGAGCCTGCTCGGGGCCCACGAGAGTGGGAAAAACCCCGTCGAAAGGCGGCGGCGGGGCGCCGAACTGAATAGCATAACCTTTTTCTACAGTGCGCAGGACCCATGCAGACACATTTGGCAGTAGCTTCCACGCTGCTAAATAGTCTAGTAAGGGAACCAGCCGCTCGAGGCATTGACTGAACTACTAGCTCGGAGACCTGTAACGGCAGACCGGCAGGAGACTGCCGAGCTAACTGTTCTAGAGACCCCCGAGGGGGTGACGAGCACCCCGGTTCCGCTACGATCCCGGGCGGAGAAACCCAGGGCAAATGCTCGTCGGAGGCCGTTGTGCCCTGTAACATTGGCAGGGACAGCAGACTGACCTCCCGAGGGCACCGAGGAGAAACGGACACCGTGTAATGCGGTGTGACCCGCTCTTCCCAGGACCGCTTTGGGGCCTGGGACCTCCGAGACTGAAGCACGACTCGCAGGTCGGGCCTCGCCTTGGAGGACCCAGGCCTAGAGTGCCGTGGGTCTCTGTCCCTGGACGGGGGAGCGCGAGTCGCGACACTCAGCTTTTGAACTTGGCGGTACGAGGAGCTGGTACACGGGGACAGCTGCTCATGCCCAGCAGCCGTCGAGGCTAGAGAGCGGTGAGGGAGGTACCTCTGGAACGCCGCCGCCTGCTTGCGAGCCTCCTGGTACCTGCTGACGACAGAATCTACTGCGTCGCCGAACAGGCCAGAAGGCTGAAGCGGGGCGTCCAGAAGGAAGACCCTGTCCTTCTCTTTCATGTCGGACAGGGTCAACCACAGATGCCTCTCCGCCGCCACCATGGTTGCCATAGACCTACTGCCCGGGCGGTCTCCTTGGTGGCACGGAGAGCTAAATCTGCTGTTCTTTGCAGTTCCTCCAGATCTACTTTCTCGCCCTCAGCTAGCCCCTTCAGCAGGTCTGCTTGATATGCTTGGAGCACCGACATTGTGTGTAAGCAAGCTCCAGCTTGACCTGCTGCCGTGTACCCCTTACCCACAAGCGAAGATGTAGTTCTCAACGGCTTAGAGGGTAAGGTGGGAGCCTTCAAGGACGATGCCCCGCTATGTGACAGATAGCTCGCTAAAGTCTGTTCCACCCGGGGCATCGCCTTATAGGCTCGCTCATCGAGCCCCACCACATTCCCGTAATAGTCTTGAGGCGGGGACGAATAAGCGAGCCGAGAAAGGTCTTCCCCACGATCTCGAGATCTCTGCATGGAGATCGGGGAAGAAAGGAAGGCTCCTCATTGGAGGTGGAGGCTTACTCCGCAGAAACCGTTTATCAAGCTTACTTCTCTGCGGAGCAGCTTTTACTTCGGCGGGCCAATCGATCTTTAATTTGTCTACCGCACGAGTAACCACCTCCAACAACTCCTCGTACTGCGGCGATTGGGGGAGTGGCTCCTCAATCGCACTCTCCACGTCAACCTCCTCGGAGGAAGACAGGAGAAGAGAGGAGCCCGCTCCTTGGGGGGAAGTAACCGCAGTGCGGGCTTCCGAACCCTCGGAATGGGCATCGGACCTGCCGGGTAAGGAAGGAGATAGGGGGTCACCCGTCTCCATTCCCTCCAACAGGTCCAGCTGCGAACCCCAAGAATGCAGTGCCCGCTCCGCCTCGGCGGAAGCGGGACCAGCACCTCGGGGAACGCTGGTGAAGGCTCCCTCCTCAAAGAGAGCCTTCCGGGAGCGGAGCACCCGCAAAGGAAGTGCTTCACAATGCGGGCAGTCAGCCCTCTCAAGGGCTGACATAGCATGCTCCGCTCCCAAGCAGACCACGCACATGCTGTGTGTATCCCCGCTTGTGATGTATCTTTTACAAGGGGGAACACACAGCGTGAAACGCGGCCCGCTCTCGCCACTCTTAACTAATTTTTTGGGCATATCCTCAAAAGAAAAGCTGTGCTAACTTGCACAAAAAAGGAGGATAACATACACAAACACAGAGCGCTGCGCTGAAAGACAGAAGCTGACGCCGGCCGGCTTCGCATGTGCTTTTATGCTTCCTGGTCGATGACGTCACCCGCCCGTGACGTATCGTCGTTCGATTGGCTAGTTTACACATCATTCAGAGCGTGGTTCCGCCAAAGGCGTTCCCAAAACGTCTCCGGACACAGCTTGAGTTCCTGAAGGGGAACCAATATTTTCACTGGCCAACTTAGTTTTATTTTGTTGATATAAAAAAAAATTCAGCTTTGCTTGCGAAGACTGAGAAGCTCCGTTTATAGCCAAACATGACACCCTCACCTATTACCAATTCACCTGCTTGCTGTGTTTCAAAGCAGCCTCTGTCACAACTTTTTTGGAGTGGGATGCATACTTCAGATTAGTCTTCACAAGCAAAGCTGATTTTTTTTTTTTATATTAACAAAATAAAACCAAGTTGGCCAGTGAAAATATTGGATTTTTTTCTTTGTACTTGAGTCAAGAAAGAGAACAAATGACATATTCTTAATTTTTTGGCATTTCACAAAAAAAGATGGGAAACTTATGCTCCTCATTTTCAAAATAGTTACTATTTTAGTGCTGTCCTGATCTATATATTTGTTATAGTCAATTCAATTTCAAATCTTGTTTTTTTGACAGTGTGTTGTGCCAGCTATAATATTAATAATAAGAAATGTTTCATAAGAAACAATCAGCATAATTTCTGAAAGATCATGTGACACTGAAAGCTGTAGTAATGTACTGTAGATTAGAGCTGAAGATCTTTGCCCGAACCCGATGAAACCCGACAGGTTCGGTCGGGCTCGGGCTTAATTTATATCATTTTACACGGGCTCGGGTTGGGCTCAGGCTTGCACAGTAAATGAGCGGTCGTGATGCGTTTCGATTAGCGCGAGAAAGATGTGAAAATGGATGCTGAGGAGGTGAAATGGAGGCTTGCCCCCGGTGATTACATTTTGGCAAAATTAGCCAGATCAGTACTATGCATCCCGGCCAGTCGCAGCAGTAGTAAAAGGGTGTTCAGTGCTGCTGGACGCACCATCAGTGAGCGCAGGGCCACGCTGAAACTATCTTAATTTCGTTATTGTCAAAAAAACATCTTAATTTAGAACTTATCTTAGTTTAATTTAAGAAAGAGTCTTTTTTTATTGGCGCATTGGCCTATTTATAGGTGAAGTGTACGCCTATTTACACTGTAAAAAAAAAATTCCGTAAAAAAAGGGAAAAAAGAACTGGCAGCTCATTACCTGGACTTTGTACCGTAAATTTACAGTCTGTTAATTTACAGTCTGCCACCGGTAAAAAAACAGGACTTTTTCTGTTTTAATGGTGTATTTATATATTTTTATATATATATATATATATATATATATATATATAAAGCAAATAAATCCAGCACAATATACAAATTGAAAATTTTTATTCAATTTATTTTTACTTCATGTAAACATTCTTAAAAGTGCATTCAATAGCTTTTGTTTGCCTTAAGTGGGTTAGGACTAAACAATATCAAATATTCAATTCATTTAACAATGTGTCAACTCAGGCAAAATGCCTGTATTGTAAAAGACAGTTTAGCTTTAAACAGTAACAGACAGAATTAAAAAAAAGAAAGAAAACATGAGCATCTGTACAATACAGGTGTTGCACTAAAAAGTGGTCACAAAATTTAAACTTCAAACTGTAAAACAGTCAAGATTCAAAACTTTTTTTTTCGTATAAGAGAAAACATTATTGTTTAGAGGGATAGTTCACACAAAAATGTGACCCTGGACCACAAAACCAGTCATAAGGGTCATTTTTTCAAAATTGAGATTTATACATCATATGAAATCTGGATAAATATACTTTTCATTGACGTATAGTTTGTTAGGATTGGACAATTTTTGGCTGATATACAACTATTTAAAAATCAGGAATCTGAGGGTGCAAAAAAAATCTAAATATTGAGAAAATTGCCTTTAAAGTTCTTCAAATAATGTTCTTAACAATGTATATGACTAATCAAAAATTAAGTTTTTATACATTTACAGTAGGAATTTTACAAAATATCATCCTGGAACATGATCTTTACTTAATTTCCTAATGATTTTTGCCATAAAAGAAAAATCAATAATTTTGACCCATACAATGTATTTTTGGCTATTGCTACAAATAAACCCCCAGCGACTTAAGACTGGTTTTGTGATCCAGGGTCACAAATGTTAATTCAGTCAATTACTCAGCCTCATACCATTCCAAACCCATAAGACTTTCATTCATTTTTAGAACACAAATTAAGAGTATTTTTGGTTAAATCTGGGTACTTGCTTTCCCTCTATTGATTGTCTATGCAACTACCATTTTCAAGGTCCAGAAAGGTATAAAGTATGTGACTCCAGTGGCTTGACAACAGAATTTTGAAGTTCATTGTAACAGAAATATCACTGAAGTGATGCAATTCATTATAGGGGATGTTTAACTGCATGTTTAACGCAAGTGCCATTTTTTTAAATAAAAAAAACAAACAAAAAAAAAATATATTACATGGATTTTCGAAATTGTTCATGCGAGAGTCTTGGAGGAATGCATAGCCACTTGGTTGCCTTCATCTCAAACCACGTTCAGGATTTCTTCACAGGAAAATTCTAAAAGAAATGGATATGACAAAAAAAATGAAATGAATTAAACTGAACTACAGAGTAATATGCAGGTTGGAGTGGAAAAGTAGTCATACAGTATTTTAAGTTCATTAAATCAACTGCAGTCCATAATACTTTCCAATTGTTTACACATTGCTTAACTTACATTTCCAATAGTCTCCATTTGCAATGGTCATATGAGCTTGTCCTAAAATATGCTTCATTATTTTCAACTAAATAAACAGCAACATGACCAAATGCTATATACTCTTTTCATAACATACGTGTTGCTTACTTCTGTATGAACTCCAGAGTGAGTGCCGCCTCCTCTGGGTATTTTGTAGCTCACAACCGCAACAGGAAAGAAGATTTGTTCATTAACCTATCAAACAACAGCAATCTTGAACTGCCCATCACCTTAAACAAAAAAAGACATTACACAATGACCATATATATAACGACAAGCATCTTTGAACACCTTTGAAGGCGTGTTCAGCAAACAACTTCATGTTGTAAAAGTCAACAGAATAAATGACTCAAAGACTCAATTTCTTTTCAATATTGAACACTAATGTTAAATAACAGAATACAAACCCACCTGGTTGCCTTCATCTCAACCCTCATTTAGGATTTCTTCACAGGAAAACTCTAAAAGAAATGGATAATGATAAAAATGAAATTAATGAAACTGAACTGCAGAGTAACATGCCGGTTGGAGATGGAAAATCAATCAGTATTTTAAGTTCAATAAATTAACTGCTAATCCTAATACTTGCCAATTAAAATATTTGTTTATAAATTGCTTAACTTACATTTCCAATAGTCTCCATTTACATCTGTCATACGAGCTTGTCAGATCATCTGTGTCTTACAATATACTTTATTATTTTCAATTAAATAAACAGATACACATTTCATAACATAGGTGTTGCTTACTTCTGTATGAATTCCAATGTAAGTGCCGCCTCTTCTGGGTATTTGTAGCTCACAACCGCAACAGTGGTCATTAACTTCTTGAATGACAGCAATCTTAAACTGCCCATCACCTTAAACACAAAAGACATTACAAAATGACCATATACATAATGACAAGCAGTTTGAACACACCTGATATGATAACATGCAAAAGTAATCAATCCAATCATTTTGGTAAGGTTACTAGCACGTGGTCTGTGACGTGGCTTCCGACGCATCAGACAGCAAACAACTTCACATTGTTGTGAAAGTCAACAGAATAAATTACTCAATAACTATTTTCTTTCTGATACTTAACACTAATGTTAAATAAAACTGTTAATAAAACAGAATACAAACCCGTGAAAAGAATTCAGGTGTGCTTGAGATTCACAGTACAGCAGCAATCACGTCCTGTCATTAAAAAAGAAAACGAAAGAAACACAACGATCATTTTGACATAATGTCGTGTGCATTTGTCCATTAGAGTGAGAAAGATAACATGAGGAGCTAACGTTACTGGCACGCTGACCTGAAGCGGCATTTTGCCACGGCTACCGCACATCGGACGCCTCTGCCTACACAGTCGCTTCACAGACAGCTTGCTAGTAACGTTACCGAATTAGTTTGTGTTTTGCATTTTATCTTCCGTGTGTGTGTAAAACAGACAATAAAAGGTCAAAACTTACCTTATTTGGCAGAAAACTCCACGAGGAAGATGTGTGACGATATGCAGAGAAATGTTGAGTGCGACGGCTCCGACGTTCATTTGCCAAACAAGCCAGACAGTAACTAAGTTAACCTTACGTAAACAATTTATGTGACATTTAACTCGTTTACCACGAAGAGAATATGAAAAACATGTTTCCTAAATTCGAAAGTCGACATTATAATGAAACTTTGACAAAAGTTGACAAACACACACACACACACACACACGTATATGTATGTATGTGTATGTATACACTGATCAGGCATAACATTATGACCACCTTCCTAATATTGTGTTGGTCCGCCTTTCGCTGCCAAAATAGCCCTGACCCATCGAGGCATGGACTCCACTAGACCCCTGAAGGTGTGCTGTGATATCTGGCACCAAGATGTTAGCAAGCCTGACAAACCTTGAATCTGGCTATATAATGTTCAGTGATTTGGGGGAATATTTGTTTCTTCCTGATAATGCTAAATGAACACAACATGATCTTTTTTTGACCAGCTGTTTTTATGGAATAATCAGTTCAATATAAGAAGTAGGGCTGTCACGATATTCAATTTTTCACACCACGGTTATTGCCGTAAAAAAATATCACGATATCGATATATCGCGATATTTATAAAAAAACTTCAGTCAGTCAGTAAATTTTTACTTTATTTATTTTGTTTTTCTTTTTTATCCAACAAACATAACAATACTTAGAAATACAGGGGAAATGCATTTTCACATCTTGAATTTTTAATCTATGGCAAATTTTTGTGAAGGAAGACAAGCATGTTAAGTTTATCTGGTTTCAAACTGGAGCGAAACACTGTCTGAATGTTTCCTGAAGAGCTGAAAAGTCTTTCTGATGCAACACTGGTGGCGGGAATGCAAAGGATCTTTTGTGCCACTTTTGCCAACCTTGGAAACTCCTGCTCATTCTCTTTCCACCACTGCAGTGGGTTTTTATCCACAGAAATAGTGGGCAAAGTTGTGTATGCAGAAATTTCTTGAAAGGCTAGTGTAGACTTCATCATGCCTGCTGATTGTTTGTTCTCCTGTTTTTTCATTGTTATCATTTTGAGAATTCCAGCCAAGCCTTTTGGGGGCTCAGGGACAGAGGCACTGGTTCCCTCATCTTCACATTCTCCTCTGGCAGAAGACACCTGTGACAGAGTACAAGTGCTACCTTCATCGGCAGTATGCTGCATGAGCTGCTGTTCCAGCTGTCTTTTGATTGAATCTGCCTCCTCCATGAAGTTCAACTTGAAGCGGGGGTCAAGTACGCAGGCCATGTCAATCACTGTAGATGAACCAAATAGAAAATTAATTATTAATGCAGCTAATAAAACACATTCAGTAATAATGAGTAGTAATGATATTGTTAAAAATTGTTAGCTGACCTGAGGCTCTGGCTTGCTCTCTCTTCTTGAAAGCTCCCTATGAAATAACAAGACAGAAAATACTGTAAAGTTCAACAGTACAATAAATAAACATTAACATCAAAACTGATACGTATTAACTAATGTACACGTAATGTTATTTTAAGCTATTTAACCTATGGTTGCGCCGGCGCCACCGCAGATGTTCAACTTAAAGTAGAAATGTGGTCACTCAGCGTTTATAAATCATTTTTAGTCATGTAATAGATTTGAACAAAGAAATCAAGTGTGAGGCACAGGCCGTATTGGCCGTGACTTGATTGCAAATACAAATACAGAAACAAAACGAATAAAGAAACCGTGATACTTATTATAAGAATCACCGTTAATTTAAGTATGTGAACACCGAAAACTGCTGTTAACAGGTTAATGGAACATTTCCAATTCTATAACTAGTAAAATAATAGCAACTTACTTTCTGTAAAATGGCGTAATCCAGAGGGTGATGGACACGGAGGTGGGTAAAAAGGTTGGTGGTGTTGCCCCCCTTCGCACTGACTGTAGCCTGACACTTTCTGCAGATTGGGCTGTCTAAGGAGCTGTTTTCTTTGAAACCGAAAAACTCCCATACTGGCGAGCTTACTTTTTTCGGGTGTGGACAGAGCCTCTCACTCTCCTGCTCCGACGACATGACAGTAGCTGCGCATTTTCTTGTTTGACGGGTGTCAAATGCAGCAAGGCGCATTACTGACACCTGGAAGGTCAACCAGGTACTGGCTCTGTACATTTACGTGCCGTGTCATCATTAGAGTCCTATTTATTTTAAATATTGTGGTTATTGCCAATACCGGTATATCGCCGAACCCTCAATTAACACGATGTCGATATTTCATGATTTGAATATCACGATTATCGTGAAAACCGGTATATTGCGACACCCCTAATAAGAAGGAACAAAAAACACACTAATGTGATGTAGACTGTTGTTGTATGTTTCTGTAGGTTGTCTGGCTGTATGGTGACAGAGAAAGGCTGTCATTATGTGTCTTCAGCTCTGAGTTCAAACCCCTCACACCTGAGAGAGCTGGATCTGAGCTACAATCACCCAGGAGATTCAGGAGTCAAGCTGCTTTCTGAAAAACTGAAGGATCCAAACTGCAAACTGGACAAACTCAGGTATGTCAAGCAGGAGGAGTTTTTGGGTTTTATTGTTTAACTTTTCAGTGTCTCTGTATATCTATATGAGTCTAGGAGTTTCTAGAGGATGCAACAATCTAAAAAAATTAAAGATCACTAGTCTGAGGAGTAAAATCTAAAATAAACTGTTCAGACAAAACAAATTAACAAAAAAAAAACTATATTTTAACTCCCTAACTGGCCACAAAACAGACAGTTAAAATGCAAAAAAAACTAACAAAAAAAAAAAAATGTTAAAACTTCTTGTCTGATAATCTTCATAATCACCATCAGTCTGCTAGTGTTAGAATCACATGCTGGCTGCTTTCTAACTGTAAAAACAGCTGCACAGAGCTTACAAGACACACACAAACACATCAAACTGACCCACAAGCTCTTAGAGAAACAAATAAACAGCATTATAACTTATCTTTCATATAACAGTCACTTCAAACAGGTCCACATCACAGATGACTTCTCTTACACATGCTGTTTCTATCCTGTAAATTAATGTCAGTGATCCTCACTACACCTCTGATTAGACCATATAGATTATAAAAAAAAAAAAAAAAAAAACACTGAATAATATGATTTTAAATAACTATCTATGATATAAGTCTATGAGTTAACCATATAATTAGGTTTACATTAATGGCTAATAAGCTAACTGTCTGTATAAGTAGTGTTTCACTCTCAACCTTACTGATAAAAACTTTCAAGTTATTTTCATGCTTTATTATGTGATGTTTAAGCAATATGTTCAATTGCAGGATCACTATATATTCATATATTTCATTCACAATTGATAATTTCCAGAAAATAATGTTTGCACTGCCAGCAGCAAACACTCTTGCCTGGTCACCCACTGAAGCTAAACTGGGTTGAGCCTGATCAGTACCCAGATGGGAGACCTCCGAAGAGTTTAAATAATAATTAATTCAAATGTATTTATTATTTTTGCTAACATGATTCTAGCATGTATTAAAGGTGACATGAAAATACAACTTTTTAAGCGTTTAGGAGCTATAATCGGGTCTCTGGTGAATCTACCAACCCAGAAAACATGAAAAAGGTCAACCCAGTAACTTTGTTTAGGTTAGACTTTTTCTGCAAGCTTGTGAAAAAAAATTAGTGTGTCAGATTTCACTCCCCCTGTGATGTAGAAAGGGGATCTTATTATATATTACCGCCCCATAATCTGCATGTTTTTCCCAGGATTGGAAGAACCCCCCATCTTCCACTTTTAGGAGTTAGTATTAGCGGTTAGTAAGCATAAATTCTCTGCACTTTATTGCTCAACCTCAATTGTAGTACATGTATCGTATTGTGACTTTGGGTGATGGTCCTATTTTTAGGCTCACACAAGACTTTACGTCCTGATCGCCGCTAAATCACCTTCTTTTGTTTGGGTGCTTCCCTATTTCTCTTTTGGGTTTTCGCCAAACCGCTCAGCTCCCGCCGAACCGCATTCGGGTCGCCCCTAAAGCAGGATTTGTTGATTTATATAATCTAATATAATCTAATATAAACATGCAATTTCTTTTCTAGCTGTTTGTCTTCACAGACATAACCAACTGTTTTTGTAACCAGAGCTTGATATTAACACCCACCAGCCCACCAAAAATGGAGGTGGATTTCAGCAGTGGTGGGTAACACGGTCACTCCCACTAGACACTTTAGCAGGTTGAATTTTATAACAGAGCTCGACATTAATGCTTGTCTGGGACAAGTGGATTTTTTGAAGGGGCACATGAAAGAGAATTTTACTTACCTGACCGGACAACTAATCTGATTAAAACATCTAATTAGGGAAGCACTGACAATTTGGCGAGAATAATTCTGATTTTAATACCTCTGTTGTAAATGGCAATTGATAATGAATAATGTATTGACAGTAATAAGGTCACACCAGTTGAGGATCACACAGCCTGTCTATACAATCAATACAAGTAAACACAACTGCACAAGAAACATACTGCTGTAAAAATCTAGTTTTACTTTTAGTTATACAATGTGTCACGACCAAGATGAAAACCACACTTGTAATGTGACATTGATTTTGGATAACGAAAATGGTTAAAAACAAAGATCACAGCAGAACAGTCACGTAACGCTGAGCAACATACAGTAGTGTTTCGTTACTGAATGATTCGCTGTTTCTGAATGAATCATTTGCAGTGGTGGGCAGTAACAAAGTAGTTGTACTTCGTTACTGTAACTTAAGTACATTTTTCAAGTATCTGTACTTTACTGGAGTACTTTTATTTTGAGTAACTTTCACTTTTACTTCACTACATTCCAAAGCATAAGATCGTACTTTTTAATTCACTACATTTTATAAAACATCGTTACTCCTTTGCTACATGCTCTGAGACGCAGAAGCGGTGTCTGATTCATGAAAAAATTGATTCTTTTCAATGATCCTGTTAAATTGATTCACCAATCGCACCAAATGAATCATTCACGAATTAGAATGATCCGATTGCAGCTGTTCTCGAGTTGACAACCCATTGATTCAAATGATCCGTTTAGAGCGAGTCTCCAGTCAACTGAATTCACAAGTAAGAATCGAGAGATCTTGTGCGTGTGACTGATGCTGCGAAAAGTAAGTTACTAATGTTGAATTTTAGGATTAATTATTGTAAATGAAAATCATATTTACACTAAAGCTGTCCGTTGTTTGTGAATTACATCTGCTGTAAAGGGTGATCTGTTTCTGAAATGCTTGAATTCAGACACATCAACATCAGTGTCTCTGTTCTAGGTGAAAAATGAAAAATTTAAATAACTGATTAAATAAAATAACTCATGTATGTTCATATTCCCTGCTGCTGAAACGTTAGCAGTTTTATTAAAATGCTACGCATGTAACCCTACGTAACGTCTGTTTTTATATTATTTAGCAGTATAAATTTTTATATTGTTTGGATGAACTAGAATAGACTGATATGAATGTTTATTCATAACCATACTGAAAATAAGTAAATGTTGTTAGCTGATGCTAACTGTCTAGCTAACAAGCTGGCTGGTGCCAAGTTGAGGTAATTTTTAGATATAAAGTCCAAATATTTTTATTCAACAACCTAGATAGATTACATCTGAGGGAAAAGAAAGGATGTGATGTTCAGAACATGGTAACTACAGTAATTATTAAAGTGGAAAGTGATGCCCTCTGGGGGCATTTGGCCAGGGGTGTTTTTACACAATATTTGAAAGGAAAAAAAATCATTATGAAAATATAATTATATTTTCCTTAAAATGTTCTTGCTAACTTCAGGCCTTATTCTCATGTCATATATAACTGTGATGTTATGCAAAACAAGAAGCTTTAAAACACTTTTTTTTTTCTTATTGGTGAAAATTAGATGGTCAGATCTGTTTTCTCTCAGGGACATTGCAGTGTAAGCTGCACATTGAATATTACTACATCACTCTCATCAACATAGTTCATATCAACAATAAAAATTTATTTTTACTCCATTTAGTGGTTTTCTGAGCAGTAGGATTATAAAAAAATATGTGCTATTATAAAATTCAATTAAGTAGCCTATATAAAATTGCAAAATAAATCTATCAGTACTTTTTTTTACTGAAGTACATAAAAAATCGGGTACTTTTGTACTTTCACTTGAGTAAAATTGAAAGAGAAGCACTTTTACTTTTACTGAAGTAATATTTTATTATGCGTATCTGTACTTTTACTCAAGTACTTGACTTGTGTACTTCATCAACCACTGATAATTTGTCAATGATTCAGTGATCCGTTCATGAAGACGGGCACTTGCTTCATTCTTGAATGAATCATCCTGTGTTTGAAGGCAGGACTCAGTGACTCATTCATTAAAACAGTCACTTGCTGCCACCTATTGGTGGTTTACTTTCATATTTAAAAGTAGCTTATCTTTGTATTTTTTCCCAACATTTCATATTTTTATATATATACACATATATATATACAGTTGATTTATTTCACTAATTCCATTCAATAAGTGAAGCTTGCATAATGCATACATTCATTCCACACAGACTGATCTATTTCAGGTGTTTATTTCTTTTAATTTTGATGATTATAACTGACAACTAATGAAAACCCCAAATTCAGTATCTCAGAAAATTAGAATATTACTTAAGACCAATACAAAGAAAGGATTTTTAGAAATCTTGGCCAACTGAAAACTATGAACGTGAAAAGTATGAGCATGTACAGCACTCAATACTTAGTTGGGGCTCCTTTTGCCTGAATTACTGCAGCAATGCGGCGTGGCATGGAGTCGATCAGTCTGTGGCACTGCTCAGGTGTTATGAGAGCCCAGGTTGCTCTGATAGTGGCCTTCGGCTCTTCTGCATTGTTGGGTCTGGCATAATCGCATCTTTCTCTTCACAATACCCCATAGATTTTCTATGGGGTTAAGGTCAGGCAAGTTTGCTGGCCAATTAAGAACAGGGATACCATGCTCCTTAAACCAGGTACTGGTAGCTTTGGCACTGTGTGCAGGTGCCAAGTCCATAAAGTTGGTCAGCAGCAGGAAGCATGAAGTGCTCTAAAACGTCCTGGTATACAGCTGTGTTGACCTTGGACCTCAGAAAACACAGTGGACCAACACCAGCAGATGACATGGCACCCCAAACCATCACTGACTGTGGAAACTTTACACTGGACCTCAAGCAATGTGGATTCTGTGCCTCTCCTCTCTTCCTCCAGACTCTGGGACCCTGATTTCCAAAGAAAATGCAAAATTTACTTTCATCAGAGAACATAACTTTAGACCACTCAGCAGCAGTCCATTGCTTTTTGTCTTTAGCCCAGGCGAGACGCTTCTGATGCCATCTGTTGTTCAAGAGTGTCTTGACACAAGGAATGCGACAGCTTAAACCCATGTCTTGTATACGTCTGTGCGTAGTGGTTCTTGAAGCACTGACTCCAGCTGCAGTCCACTCTTTGTGAATCTTCCCCACAGTTTTGAATGGGTTTTGTTTCACAATTCTCTCCAGGGTGCGGTTATCCCTATTGCTTGTATACTTTTTTCTACCACATCTTTTCCTTCCCTTCGCCTCTCTATTAATGTGCTTGGACACAGAGCTCTGTGAACAGCCAGCCTCTTTTGCAATGACCTTTTGTGTCTTGCCCTCCTTGTGCAAGGTGTCAGTGGTCATCTTTTGGACAACTGTCAAATCAGCAGTCTTCCCCATGATTGTGTAGCCTACAGAACTAGACTGAGAGACCATTTAAAGGCCTTTACAGGTGTTTTGAGTTAATTAGCTGATTAGAGTGTGGCATCAGGTGTCTTCAATACTGAACCTTTTCACAATATTCTAATTTTCTGAGATACTGAATTTGGGGTTTTCATTAATTGTCAGTTATAATCATCAAAATTAAAATAAATAAACATCTGAAGTATATCAGTCTGTGTGGAATTAATGTATACATTATACAAGTTTCACTTCTTGAATGGAATTAGTAAAATAAATCAACTTTTTGAAGATATTCTAATTATATGACCAGCACCTGTATATCAGAAGTTTAAACTGAAATGGCTATAAAACATGATTTCAGTGTGATGTACATGATAATCAAAACCAAACATTTTGATTTGGAAGAGATCTGAGATACGAGCTGTAAAGGCACAGCTCTGTTCGGGAAACGGGGCGGGGAGCAGCAGCTCATTTGCATTTAAAGAAACATGCATGAAAACTGTTTCTGCTTCCACTATGATATAATAAATGATCTGTGGGGTATTTTGAGCTGAAACTTCACAGATGCATTCTGGGGACACCTGAGACTCAGGCTACGTTCACACTGTCAGTTTTGGGATTGACAACCACATTAACTTTCAGATGTGAGTCTTGAAATGTCCCGTTCACACAGCAGCTAACAGTATCGTCTGGAATATTGTCTGTATTCCTTATCAGTACCTAAAGTAATATCCAAGATGGCGACGTCCATAAAACTGAAGTCCTATCAAAAATTTAGGGGTGTGAGATATAGATAGTGGTTATAGAATATGTAAATTGTCACACTCATTAATAACTGTACTGTGTGTGAACGTAGCAGTATAAAGGGCTCAAATACAGGACTGACAACTGTATTCTGCTGCTGTGTGAAAGTGGCGTTATATTACATTTTGTAAAATGGGGCATAATGGCTCACCTTTAACAGGTGTTAGCATTGCTGGTGTGTTTTAAAGCATGTTTAACATGTTGTTTTATCTCAATAATCTTTTCAAAATCATTGAAAGTCAAAATCGTAATTAGGTTGACTTGGGAAAGCCAACACACTGAAATGCTATTTAAACTCATTCTTCTTTTGAGACTTTTAAAATGCATCTTCTGGAATTTTCAAGATACAGTTCATCCACCAAATACAGCTCAGATCCTCACACTGTTGTGATTTAGTATGCTATTATATTTTCTAACTGATCAGATTTATGGTTTTCATAAAAATGACAATTAAAACACTGAAAAATCTCATTGACTTAGGACCTGTTCTTTTACGTTGGGAACTGAAAATGCATCATTTTGAAAATAGGTTTCAAAGTGCAAGTTTTTGAAAATGCCACCGTTGTTGTTTCTGTGTAAACACCCAATATGGGAATCTTTGGTGACGGTGACGTCATGCGTGTGCGTAGTTGACAGCGCTAACTACTCAGGTAGCCAAAATGATCTGGCCCAATAACGGCCCAAATCCAGCAAGCCGGAAGAAATAACTTGGGCCAGTTGCAGTTGCCGGACTCTTGTGAATCACGGGAATAAATGAATGTTACGCCAGCATAGATTATACAATTAGCTGGAACTGGCCTGAGTCTGGATTCTAGATGGAAACATATATGAAATACAGGCCTATATTTATTTAATTAATATGAACAACAAATATCACACACACACACACAGTAAGAATGACACCATATGAATATAAGAAATGAGAATAACTTTTGAAAAGAGAGACACATATTGAATTCTTTGTTGGTAAATGTTCAACATTTGGAGCAAACTTTAGGAAGAAATTCTTTGTTGTAGTTCCTGCTCTCTTCTTCCACCGTGTCATCTGTTTATAAACTTGTCAGTTTCTGTATCCAAAACACTGCAGTAATATATATATATATTTTTTTTTTCTCTGCAAATACTGCAGTGTGCTGGATGCAGAAACCAAGAAGTTTATAAACAGATGACAAGGTGGAAAAAATGTCAGGCTGGTATATGTGGCACAATGTTGCCTATTTAAACATGAAGCTTAGCATAAAGACCACGTATGGAAAAAAGATGAACATAGGTATACGAAGAAGAAGAATAACACTTTATGTGGTTAAACAGGTATTTCAGAAATTATTCAGAGCACTTTTTACTTTTTACAGACTTTATTATGTTGTAGATTTAAAGACCTTTAAAAGTTTGGGCACCCTGCATGGTCACTACTTGGCAATGCTCTCTTTGGTGAATATCACTGCCTGTGAAATGGTACAGTTTACAGCTTTTTGAGTAATAGGGTATTCAAAATGTAATATGTAAAATGTCAGTAAAATGAATCATTAATTTTGGCCCTACTTGACCACTCACAACACCCTGACTCAATCAGTACAACAACATTAATCTTAACATATTGTGACCCATCTGATTTCAATTTCCTAAAAGAAACCATATATTTACACATCTACTCTATAAAATATAACATTCAATTACTTACATGGCACAGATGCACTCTCTTCAGATGATCTTGACAAATCTGACGAAAAATATGAAAAATCAGTCACAAAATGATTAAAAGTAGTACAGCAAGAAGGCACATTATTATACTATTCACATAGTATACTGTGTAATTAAATTTCACTAACCACTAATAAATACATAAATAAAAACTGCTACATAGCATATATTTAATGAACCTAAATACAAATATTGAGAATATGTTTGACAATCAGCTGAAAAAATATACTCACAAAGCCAAAGACGCTCAGTGCTGTGGAGTCTTCATGATGCAGCAGATACTGACACAGAAACAAAGGAGAGAAAAAGAAAAAGCATGACTGATTATGAATCAAATAATACATATATCTGTACAAATTGAAATGTACTGATTTTTAATCAATGGTTATTGACTAATCAGTGTGTTGAACATGGCAAATCAAAGACACAGAATGACTGCTAGATTGATCACTTACTTACACATAACAATCTGAAAAAAAAGAAAAAAAAAATAAACTATTACTTAAAATAGTAATGCACTTAAGTAACACTGACAGGGAAAAGGCTTGACATCTCTAAAGCATTTTGTTTTAAAAAAAAAATAATTTAGCAACTTTGTAATTCAGCCTAATTAATTGATTGTGTGTGTGTCTTTGCTACATTGTGGGGACCAAATGTCCCCACGAGGATAGTAAAACCTGAAACATTGCGGTCCCCACAATGTTAAACAATTACTAAAAATAGTAAATGATGTTTATCTGAAAATGTAACGAAGCAAAATGTTTTCTGTAAGGGGTAGGTTTAGGGTTAGGGTTGGGTTAGGGGATAGACAATATCGTTTATTCAGTATAAAAACTATAGAAGTCTATGGAAAGTCCCCACAATTCACAAAAACAAACGTGTGTGTGTGTGTTTAGGTTTAGGCATTCTGGGGAGCAAATATTCACACAAGCAGTAAATCCTGAACTTATTACATTTTTTGGGACTGACACATATGGCTCATAGTACGGCTGAATGTGGCTGAATGTGGCTAAATGTGCCGTTTCTCAACCATAATCGGGCCAGATCCACTGATCACAAGCCTAGCCAAATCTGGCAACCATTACTGGGCCAAAGCTGGATCACTTCTGACCAGCACACAGCCGACACTCAGCCACAACCGACCTGACTCCACTGGCTACCTGGGTACTGGCCTGGCATACTTAAAACAGCATTTTTGGCAGTTTGGATATGTGTAAACACGAATCGTTTGGAAAACATTGTCATGTATGGAGTATGTAAAACATTTTTAAAAACACAGCTTTTCAGTTTTTGACTACATCGTTGACGTGTAAATGTAATCTTACATTGACAGGATGTTCAAATGAGACAAGATTAGTCAAACTCCAACTGTTATTAAGTATGAAGTGGATTAAGGGATCCAAAATATATAGTCATACAGAATAAGACATTAATATGTGCTTTAGAAATACTAATAAACAGCCTATATGCAAGTTATATGCATGATAATAAGCAACCAGTTAATAGTGAGAATTGGTCCTTAAAATAAAATACAGCTGTTTCTGTGTCAATTCTGTATCAAATCAATGTACAGCAGTTAAAAGAACAGCGTTTAGTGGAAAAGTGCAAGGTTACTAGAAAATAATGAATGAAGTATAATATATAGACTACAACAAAGTTTAATCTGACCACAGAGGAACAAAACTGAGGTTGTCTGATATAAAGAGACGTAATCGCTGAAACAGAGCTTCAGTCGTGTGCAATACTGAAATATATGATAAGTGTGTAACTTATTTTTGTCAACCTTGCAACCTTGTGACAAAGTGCTGGTCTTCAGGAAACACTGGTAAACTTGCAGTTTAGTGATCTCTACTCTATTCTCAGAAAAGTGTCATTCATTAAGTGTTCATTTATGAGAGAGAGAGAGAGACTGTGTATGTATGAATTACCACAGTTTTTGCTGCGTTTCTCTTTTAACAGTGCAGCTGTGGCATTAAATTACTTCTGAAAAATATGATGAGAGTTTTTTTTCTAAAAACTCCTTGATGAGAAAGATAATGTAGCTCTTCAGTGGTGAAGCTATTTTACTGATAAAATTGGGGGGCAGCACTGAAGTTTCTTTGTTGCTGAATGTGTGTGTATGTGTGTGAGTGTGTGAGTTTGTGTCTGAATGTTAAGGTGACCAGATTTCTGAAATGAAAACCGGGAACATTTCCTAGTTCAGTGGGGAAAATATCACTGAAATCTCATTTGTGATTATCTATAATTTCAAAAATGGACACAATATATTTTTGTAGCCTATATGATTTTGTTTTTTAATTGTTGTGGCCTCCATATATTAGTTAATAATTACAGTGATGTTTGAGAATCAGACTTACCCTTGTTTTTAATATAATTCACCAAAAATCACACTATGAAAAATATTAGTAACTATTGCAAATAGCTGTTGGAAACTCAAAAGCGAAGATCAGGAGACGTTTTGGATATCTTGAAGCAGAAGTTTCTCTTTATTCAGATACTCGCTGCGTGGCGCTGCAGTCATCAAAAAGTCATCTAATTAAGGCAGTGATACATTGTAGTTTATATACATTTAGGGGGCAGTCCCCAGAAATGGAGACGAAGCACCTGGGTGATGACCCCAAACAAAGCATGCAAATGAAGTATTCAGGTTTAGCAACCTGCCCCATTTACACCAGTCCTAATCCAATCATCATAACTGCTCAAAGACTGGGCAGAGGCACCAAAAGCCATTACAAACAAAAGGTGAACATCTCAGTAATCTGGCTCATTTGACTTACAATAAGAGAACAGGAACTGGCAGGAACCTCTTGCTACAAACTTTGCTTGAGAGAATCATTTGTCTGATAACCTCATATTTACCTTAAATGCTAAATACAATGTACTGCACCTTAGGTTTTCACGTGATGCTATGTCAGAACATAGGATCAGCATATTTTAAACAGTTTCTTAAATTTGTAATCCTACATAGCAAACATATCAAAACAATATTATAGCACAATTATGGCTTCACAAAAGCACATTTAAATAAAACAAATACGAGAACATGAGAAAACTGTATTTAACAAATGTTTGATATTTTCTAACTGTATTTAATATTTTCACAAACTGTGAGTACAGTAATTACAACTTTACAAATTTCATGTTTGCTTTTGGAATTTTCTATCCCTATTCAGGCTTATTATTTTGCACGTTAGGCTCATTTTGACAAAGTATGTGCTTTCTACAAATCTAATTGTGGAAGTGTAAATAATTCATTATTTTTCTTTTATATATACAGTCAAGGTCAGAATTGTTGGTACCCTTGTTAAATATGATCAAAAAAGGCTGTGAAAATAAATCTGCATTGTTTATCCATTTGATCTTTAATTAAATAATATAATATATTAAATATCTAATATGTAATAAAAATCATATTGTGAAATAAATAATTGTCTCTAATACACAAAGGCCACAATTACCCTTAGAAATTCTTGAGTAAAATATTTCTAAAGTATATTTCCATTCATATTTCCATTTTTTAGCACACCAGCATGACAAAGAACATGAAATTATCCAGAAGTGTAAATGTGAGGTAATACAAAGACCAAATTCCCTTAATCATTGATCACAATGAGAAAAACCAAAGAATATATAGTTCTGATGTGCAGTAAAAGATTGTTAAGCCTCACAAATGATTAAGTGTCTATAAGAAAAGAGCTCAAGCACTGAAAATCAACAATAATGAAGTTCTAATTAACTAAAGATGTTACAAATCTGTCTGGAAGAGGACGTGTGTCTGTATCGTCCTAATGCATGATGAGGAGGAGAGTTTGTACCAAAGATCAAATGAATAAACAATGCAGATTTATTTTCACAGCCTTTTTGATCATATTTACTGAGGACACCAACAATTCTGACCACAACTGTATGTTTTTCTCATTTGTGACCCTGGACCACAAAACCAGTCTTAAGTCTCTGGGGTTTATTTGTAGCAATAGCCAAAAATGCATTGTATGGGTCAAAATTACAGATTTTTCTTTGATGGCAAAAATCATTAGGAAATTAAGTAAAGATCATGTTCCATGAAGATATTTTGTAAAATTCCCACTGTAAATGTGTGAAAACTTAATTTTTGATTAGTAATATACATTGTTAAGAACATTATTTGGAAAACTTTAAAGGTTATTTTCTCAATATTTAGATTATTTTGCATCCTCAGATTCCTGATTTTTAAGTAGTTGTATCTCGGCCAAATGTTGTCATATCCTAACAAACTATATATCAATAAAAAGCTTATTTATTCAGCTTTCATACAATTTGAAAACATGACCCTTACGACTGGTTTTTATCATATTTACTGAGGACACCAACAATTCTGACCACGTCTGTATATTTTTCTCATATTGTAGTTTTGACGACGGAAGTTTCAGGAATGTTTAATATTGTGTGTAAAACAATCCTGCAACATTATCATGTGTGTTGTTGTACAGTGAACACAAACAGTCGCCTATTAGTTTGTTTTACCTGTAAATTTAGTATGTTACTGCCTCGAAACCAATAACGGCCTCTCTTTTGACGATAATTGCGCTTTGCTCTCGTCCAGGTTCTTCACGGTTAAAGTACAAAGTAGCGGCGCGACCAAATAATCAGTAACAGCTCACAGCGCCTCTGTGCTGAAAATAATCACAATCACACGATTACCAGCTGCTGATATTGGTCGAGCTTTTACAGTGCATTTGCAAGTTGTTTTGAATGTGCTGTAAAACTGGGACATTTCTGGGGACAGATCCAGTCGGGGACAGGACAACAAAAACCAGGACATCTGGTTGCCCTACTGAATGTGAGAGATATGGAGATACACAGCCCTACTAACAACCGCCCCATGTACCCTAGCAACTGCACAGCAACAACCTAGCAACCACCTTGTGTACCTTGACAACAACATAGCAACAGCCTAGCCACAACCTCAAGTACCCTAGCAACCATATAGCAATACCCTAGCAACCACCCAGAATGTGTTATCAACCACACAGCAAGTACCATAGCAACCATATAGCAACAGCCTAACAACCACCTTGTGTACCAGACAACAACACAGCAACAGCCTAGCCACCACCCCAGTACCCTAGCAACATAGCATCATCACTCTAGCAACCTTTGCAACCTTTGGAACTGCAAACATGTTGGTGACTTCACTGCAACCACCTCCAGTACCTTAGCAACTGCATAGCAACAGTCTAGTAACCACCTCCAGTACCTTAGCAACTGCATAGCAACCACCCAAATACTGTGTCAACTGCATAGCAACAGTCTAGTAACCACCTCCAGTACCTTAGCGACTGCATAGCAACAGTCTAGCAACCACCTCCAGTACGTTAGCAACTGCATGGCAACCACCCAAGTACCCTGGCAACTGCATAGCAACAGTTAGTTGACTGTCTGAATGTGTTTGTGTGTTTTGTAGTGTGGATCATGGAGGAGAATCCAGGATTACAGCAGGACTGAAGAAATGTACGTCTACACACACACACACACACACACACACACACACAGCTGTAGTGATTGTTGTTGTGTTATAAATGTGTCTGTTCTTGTGTTCAGATGGCTGTTTTCTCACACTGGATCCAAACACAGCAAACAAACGACTCATTCTGTCTGAGGAGAACAGAAAGGTGACATATGGGAATCAGTCGTATCCTGATCATCCAGACAGATTTGATGGATTGAGTCGTCAGGTGTTGTGTAGAGAGAGTGTGTGTGGACGCTGTTACTGGGAGATTGAGTGGAGTGGACATGTTGGTGTGTTTATATCAGTGTCATATAAGAGCATCAGCAGGAAAAAACAGGGTGTTGAGTGTCGGTTTGGATATAATGATCAGTCTTGGAGTTTGATCTTCTCTCGCAACAGATACTCATTCAAACACAATAAGATAGAGACTGATCTCCCTGTGAATCCCATCAGTCGTAGAGTAGGAGTGTCTGATATCTATAGAGTAGGAGTGTCTGATGATGATGATGATGATGATAATATCTATAGAGTAGGAGTGTCTGATTATATCTATAGAGTAGGAGTGTATGTGGATGTGAGTGCAGGAACTCTGTCCTTCTACAGCGTCTCCAGAAACACAATGAGTCTCATCCACACAGAACAGATCACATTCACTCAGACGCTCTATCCTGGGTTTTTTGTTTATCCTGGATCATCAGTTTCACTGTGTTGATGAATGAGAATAGACTGATGAGAGATTGTACCCATAATGCTTTGAGCTGCTGATGAATCAGTAAGAGTGAGATGTTCTGGAGTCTCTTCATGACATTAATACTGCAGCTCAACTTCTGTCACTCAAATAACAGTCAGAATAAATGTGTGTCAGAAATCCTCATATAGACAGTAAGATCAGTGTGTGTGAGTCTAGATTTGTGTTTTTATTGTCGTGTCTCATCACTCATTCATTTTATTAGTGTTAAAAATGTCAAAATGTCACAATCTTGATGAAGATCATGTCATTCATTTCTCTTGTTTTTGTGCAGAAATAATAAAACAATAATAAATCAAGTTGAGATCAGATTTTAATTGATGTTTGTATCATGAATATAATCGATTCCTCACAAGACTGAAATGAACTTCTGACATTATAAAATATGACTTTAATCACAGCATTTCATAAAATATATTATTATAACTACAGTAAAGCTGTATTCAATTATGGGATCTCTTTAAATAAAATAAAGCTGTCAAAATATATTTTAAAATATTTTCAGAGTTTTAAAGTTAATATGTTTTAATCACAGTATATTTATAGAGAAAATCCTATTTTTTTATTTATTATTTTTATTATTTGTACATTGAATTGATTTAAATAAGTATTACCTTAAATATAATGCAAACATTATTTCAGCTGACATATTTGTATCAACACTTTTTAGTAATTTAAATTATTTTAATTATAAATAAATAAATAAATAAATAATGGCAACCAAAATATGATTTAAATTTATTTAAATTATAACAAATCAATAAAAATAAAATGATTATGATTATAATACTATTGTACTCTTAAATAAACAGTATGCATGCATAAAATAATGTATTTAATAATAATAATAATAATAATAATAATAACATTTATAAATATTAATTTTATACCAAGTAAAAAACAAACAAACTGAATAATAAATCTGAATATTACAATAATCCTGTTGCACTAAAAAAAAATAAAAACAATAAAAAGTTAGTATTTAAACTAAATACTAACTGCATCATTTAATTATTGAAAGCACAAATAAATGTTGAAATATTTATTTAAATATGTATTTATTTATTTAACTTTTTATTTATTAAAATATTTGTTTATTTAATTATTTATTTATTTATTTAAATATTTATTTAGTTATTTACGCATTTATTTCTGCATTTATTTATTGCCTCCACATTTCATTTTGAGGTTTGCAGTTGTCGGCACATCACTCAACAATAGTGGGCGTCACCTTTCCAGCTCGATTACTTTGGTCTTTCTAGTTCAGGCGCCTTTTTCATGTTTTTCGCATCACAAACTACAGCTGATCGAGGATGGTACAGTAAAAGATCTGTTGTTGACTCTTGCAGATGAACTGACATGACATCTGACGCACGGAAGCCATTAGCACACGCCACAATGCTCAGTGGCACAATGGCTGACACTTCCAGTTCCTTTTCGAGGAACTTGAACTGTGTCCTCTAGAGGTCGCTATGGGGAACGTCTCCTACGTGACCCGTGTCTGAAGCTATATACAAAAATTACACGGTACTGGCCGGCGACAGCCTATTACGTCACTGCCGGTGCAACTCGTCGCTGCTGGCGCGTCATACCAGCGCGACCGCATTGTATAAAAGGGCACCGGTTGAACACAACATCCTCTTCTTCGTCTTCACTGACCTTTTGTCTGTAACCAAAAGCTCGATTTGAGTGCATTTTTTCCTCACCAAGTGTTTTAAGGACGGCTCGCGTGTGACGATGCGTGGTAAGGAGCAAGCGCTCTTTGCTCCTGTGGGAGTTTATTGCGCTCATTTTATTCTTTGCTTGTCTGAATGTGTTTGCCTCTCGGGCATTAACAATGCATTCGCGGCGGCAGCTCCCGAGGGGGTTGAACATATGCCGCACATTGCGGTTGTGGTGTTAATTTTCTGCCAATACTCGGGTGTATGGACAGAAAATAAAAAGGGACCTCCCTAGTATAGCCATCTGAGGATGGTTATAGTTCTGCCATAATTATGTGATTAAGTGCAGCTATCTGAGGCTAGCTGTGTGTTAAACTTGTCCCTTCCTGGAAAGCATAGCTGTCTGAGGATAGCAATGTGCTGGCTGGGGCTGTGGGAATGGTCGGATTGCCGGTTCTGTAAGATGTGAAATTATTTCCTCATGAATTCAAAGTCCAGGAACTCTGACAAAAACAGATGCCTTGCAACAAAACAATAAAACTAATCTGGAGAAGAGTTCTTCAAAGAGGGCAAACGACACCACCCCTATTGCTCATTTACAACCCCCTTCCTCCCTCTCCTCTCCCCTCCCTGCATCTCACACTTTTCTCCCAAAAGGTTCCACTGAAAGTCACTAAGAATGTCCATATACTACATGTGTTACATTTTATGAATATGTTGAATTTTCCCTTTCATGTTTGGTATCATTCTAAAGGTCTCTGTACGATTGGTAAAATGGTCTCAATTTCACGGCAGTCACTTATATTATGAGGAAGACTGAACACTTTTGTAGAATTGTGTTTTGCTGCTGAGGGGTGTGTTTTCCCCTTAGGGTCGGGTGAGAATCTCCAGCCAGGTGTGACCCTGGGTCATGAGATCTCCTGGCAAACCAAAAGGTTTTTATGTTTTTACAACTGATTGGAAGATTTATTTGTTTTGGTCTGGGTATATAAGCGAAGTGACAAAACACTACAGGGGGATTCTGTATTCAGAAGAACCCCACACTGTGTGTGAGAGTCTCTGGAGCTTTGCCTCCAAATCTCTCACATGCTGCTGTGTATCTCTCTGCGGTCAGGCATGCATCTCTCACTCTTAGATTTATCTTTGAGTAATTGATGTTATTTATTTATTTTAATTGGAACTGAATTTAATTCTGAATTGGATTCTCATTGTTAAACTATGTAATTGGCGTGATACATTTTTACCTGACAAATAAAATGTTATTATTTGATTCATTTTAGACTCGTCTGGAATCCTTATTTCTAGTAGATTGTGAGGAGGCTGGTGCTACCACGAATTACGACCAGGATAGAGCAAACTGCAGGCTCAGGATTGAATGGAGCAGTAGGAACATCATCTGATGTTAGCAAGTTGTACCGGCGAAGACTAAAGTAAACTACACTTTTTGTGAAGGCAAGCAGTAGGCGGCTGTCAAAAAGTGTATTAGTCACCTACATACCTCTGACTCAACATCAGACTGGCGTTTTCGTGAACGCGAGATCTGCGTATATACTCCGCGGGCGCAAGACTCGAAAGCGGCATCGGGTCCCCAATGAACGAATAACTGAAAGTATAGCGAGTCCGAAATAATCAGATATCTAAATTAATACTTAATTGATATTTGTGATCAGCCTAAATTAAACACCTAAATTCTAATGATCATATGAAATTGGAGTCAGATTAAACATGGAGCTAGATTAAAATTGAAACTAAATCTTGATAAATTAAGTGAACTTTGCAAAAGCGCTGTGAAAAGACCGAACATGCATTAAACCTTCAACCAGACAACTGGACTCTGCGTTTGGGCCAGTGGATGGATCCTTACAGTTCCATGGTTGGTCATGGGTCTCTGTCACCTGCTGTCGGGTGGGGCTGCGCAGTGTTGCGCGGCTTATCGGTGGGCTGGGACTCTGTGTGGTGGGTGCCTCTCCGTCTGGCTCAGCGTGGTGGGGGTTTGTGGCTGGTCGCGAGACCGGCGGTGCTGTTGGGATGCGCGCGGTGGTCGCGTCCGGTTGCTTACACAGCCCTAGTGATAGTTAATACCCTTGTTTGGTGTTCTTAATAGCAGCTTTCAAGATGTAACATCCCTATTTGGGTATTTGAGGCCTTTGCCTCCTGGAGCCTCATTGAAACAGCAACCTAGGTCTTAAGACCTCTTCTCTACCCTTATGATGTCTTTCTGACATGAAATGAGCAGGCTGTGCTTCCCCGCTATGCAGAGTCATTTAAGCAAGCCGTTTATGGGCAGAGCGGGTAGGTCCTTCCCTCTATAGTAGGTTAGGTACCTACCCTAAAGCTGCTGTGCGTCCCATCGTTGTCACATTGGATAAGTCGGCCGCTTGCTGCCGCCCAATGTGTCTCTGCTTCTGTCACATTAGCGTGTATGGAGCTGTACTACTCCCTGTGGGTATCCAAGGCTTTCTGGAGCTTTATGATTTTGGCAGTACAGGTCACTAACCTTGTTTCTGCCCTTATATCCCTCCTGTTAGGAGATGAGCATGGCAGTGCTTCCCTCTCTAATAGGGCCGTCTAAGTACACCGTTCCTAGTAGAACGTACAGAGGTCCTCCCCTCTGTTGGCGAGGTATCTACCCCGTGGCTGCTAAACGGTCGCCTTGGTCACTAAGATTGAGCTTTCATCTCATCGGATAAATTGGCCGCTTGCTGCCACCCAATGTGTTTTGCCTTTCGCCACTTGTGTGTGCGGAAGCTGCTCTGACCCATTAGGGCCTTCTAGAAACTCCGTAGACAGCAGTTTTTCTCTGCCACAGCGATGTCTCTCCTGACATTGCATGAGCTTGACAAATGCTCCGCTCACTGAGGGTCTTCTGTGAGCATGTCACTCTCAATTGGAGCTCATAAATTCCTCTCTATGCCGAGAGAAGGACCTCCGCTCCCTATGGCTCTGTTCCAGGTGGTAGCCCCTGGTGGGATGATGTAAGTCAGCTTTCTTTGCTCCTCTCAAAGATGAGGGTCTTCTGTAAGCATGCTGTACCCTGTTGAGCAACCAGATTTCTCTTCTCCTGAGAATTTTATCTCCTCTGCTCTGGGGCATCCCATTCAGGCCACTCATACTGAGCTTTGTAGTGCTCCCCTTTTCTGCAGAATGGTCACTTTGAGCACGATTCTGCTCCCTGAGTGCTCAGAACCTCCCTTTTTTGGGATTTGTGTTCTCTGCTTCCCAGAGCCTCTTCTTGAACGGTATTTCAGTGTCCAGGCTTGCCGGACACATTCTAAAATCCACGTTGTGGTAAGAACGCACACTAGCTTCTTGTGTTCTTTCTGAAATCCTGTATGGTGGGGATCACGCGTTTTAGCTTCGTACCCTTTCTTGAGATGTTCGGCCCCGGGACCTTGGGTCACACTCGACTTATGTATCACTTTGATACTTCTGAATGGGGTGCTGATGACCTGCCCTGCCAGCCTTTCGAGCGAGGTCACACAAGCAGTAGGTAAATCCCCTGTTGACAAACCAAGGTCTAGACTACTGTCCTAGACTATAGGCTATATCCCTTAAAGGAATCTCTTTCTGTTTCCAAGTCTGAGCTCTGCCCTACAGCCGGGCATCATTACCCGGTCCTTACTAGTAAGTTCTTGGGTATGCAGCTCAGGCCTTTGGCTGAAGGGATTAAGTCACTAGCAGCCGCCTGGACGTCTTTTGGAGCAGCTCCCTTTACTTAGGTGGAGATGGTACTTAGTGCTTGCCTTTCGTGTCTGGCTTGCACTCCCCTCAGCATGGCAGCGTGAGTATAACCGTTCCCCATAGCGACCTCTAGAGGACGCAGTTCCTCGAAAGGGAACGTCTCAGGTTACGTATGTAACCCTGGTTCCCTGAGAAGGGAACGAGACTCTCCATCCTCTAGACTCGTGGCCATGCTTCGGACACAAGCTTCAGACGAAGAAGCGGATGTTGTGTTCAACCGGCGCACTTTTATACAATGCGGTCGTGCTGGTATGACGCGCCAGCAGCGACGAGTCACGCCGGCAGTGACGTGTAGTTTTTGTATATAGCTTCAGACACGGGTCACGTAGGAGACGTTCCCCATAGCGACCTCTAGAGAACGCAGTTCGAGTTCCTCGAAAGGGAACCGGAAGTGTCAGCGGCTGTGCCACTGAGCATTGTGGCGTGTGCTAATGGCTTCCGTGCGTCAGAGAACGCAGTGTCTCGTTCCCTTCTCAGGGAACCAGGGTTACATACGTAACCTGAGACGTTTTCACTGACATGAATCAGCAGAGAGTGGCATCATGTGCCACTGACAATCTTACTGAACATGTTAACACACGCACTTAACTGCACAACGATATTTCACTGATGACGCGTTTCTATCAAATGTAGGATTAGTTACATCGTGGAATTGATTTGTATGTATTTGCTTGGGTGACTGTGCTGATGGATTGTGTCAGTGTCGCGGCACCTCGACTGACTTTCACCGGAGAATAACGTAGACTGTGTAACACACACACACACACACACACAGACTCAGCGCAGAACGGAATTTCATTGATGACACGTTTCGGTTTCTGTCCAGCATTTTCATTGCGTTGCGCAGTTAATTTGTACAACTTAGGCTTCTTCATGTGTTTAATATTTGTCTTGTCTCCCTTTGTTTACCTGAATGTTTTGACAAATACTTTAATAAAAAAAAAAATCACATTGTTATAAGATGGTTTCATTTCATATTGCGTAATTCAATAAAATATTTTTTTGAAGTATTAAAGCCATAGATGAGATCGATTGCATGCACGCCGGTAGGTGTTACATCAGGATCAAAGTTTACCATAACGGATGCGAATGCGGTATTTGTAGTGACATGTCTTAGATTGATTCCTTGTGTTGCCGCGACATACGGTGACATTCCGCGACACTGACACAATCCATCGGCACAGTCACATAAGCAAATACATACAAATCAATTCCGCAATGTAACTAATCCTACATTTCATAGAAACGCGTCATCAATGAAATATCGTTGTGCAGTTAAGTGCATGTGTTAACATGTTCAGTAAGAGTGTCAGTGGCACATGTCACTGCTGATTCATGTCAGTGAAATCCGGAAGTGTCAGCGGTTGTGCCACTGAGCATTGTGGCGTGTGCTAATTAGGCTTCCGTGCGTCAGATGTCATGTCACTTCATCTGCAAGAGTCAACGACAGATCTTTTACTGTACCATCCTCAATCAGACATAGCTCATGATGCAAAAAACATGAAAAAGGCGCCTGAACTAGAAAGACCAAAGTAATCGAGCTGGAAAGGTGACGCCCACTATTGTTGAGTGACGTGCCGACAACCGCAAACCTCAAAATGAAATGTGGAGGCAATAAATAAAGGCAGAAATAAATGTGTAAATAAATGAATAAATATTTAAATAAATACATATTTATACATTTATTTATGCTTTCAATCATTAAATGATGCATTTAACGATTTATTTATATATTTCAACATTTATTTAATTATTTAATTTTGAGTAATTTGGCCCTCCATGGTTAACATTTTATTAATAATAATGCAAAGCTCTTATTATTACTATTATTATCATTGATTAATTGTAACTGTTGTAATATTAAAGAAATATAATTACTATTTTAGATATTATTATTATCAATATTATTATTATTATTTATTTTTCTTATTCTTATTATTGTTATTGTTATAATAATAATTATTATTATTGTTATTATTATTATTATTATTATTATTATTATTATTATTATTAAATACTCCCTTTATATTTTACATTACTGTTGGATTATTGCAATTTTTATATATGGTTTTGCTTATTTGTTAGAATTAAAATAAAAATAATATTAAATATGATATATTTTATTATTGATATTATTATTATTATTATTATTATTATTAAATGCTGAAATTTTATTTTACAGTGCAATATGCTTACAGGAATAGTAAGGGTGTTTTATTTATTTGAGTAATTGGTATTTTTACAATAAAGTAAAAAAAAAATATTTTGTTTATTAATATAAATAATAACAAATAACAAAGCAATAACAAAGAACAACAACAACAATAAATAGTAGTTGTAGTAATAATAATACATTAAAAATAACCAACATATTTAATATTAGGAATGCTAACCATATGATAGCATTTTAATTGTATTTTTCCTTAATGTTATAACAATTACAAATAATAATAATAATAATAATAATAATAATAATAATAATAATAATAATAATAATAATAATAGAACAGTAATAATAGTATTATGTACAATAATAATAATAATAATAATTGATATTAATGTAAATATTGCAATTACAACATAATTTA
>NW_026127462.1:0-22350 GCF_022985175.1 Labeo rohita
CTTACAGAGATTTGTCTTTATGAATTAGACCTAAATTAGGCTGAAACTTTGTTGTCATAAGGTGGTTTGCAACAAAAGTACGTCTTAAACAAGGCACGGAAAATGTCTCACTTTACAATAATCTTTACAACAGAGTAGACTTTCTTTCTTACTTTAAAACAGTATCATTGACCATGCTTTTTAAATGCTGCATATTTATTTGTACACTACTGTGTTTTATTTTATTGAAATAAAAACAACGGGGTCTATATAGGTTTATTTTACTAAGATTTGATCAAACAGTTGATAGAAGAGATAATCAAATAATCGATAAGTCCAACTTATCACCCACCACCTGATGTGTCTGATGGTTTGTGATGACATAAATATTTCACTGATGCAGATTTGTTAAGAGGTTAATATGTAAAGTTTAGTATTACTGTTAAAAACAGTTTAAAATGTAGCCTTTTTAGTTTTCATGTGGGATGTCTGGTTTTGGTCCCAAGACAAATTAAAATAGAATGTATGAAACACTTTTCTTTTAAGATATTTGTAATGACAGACTAAAAAAACTTTAAATTGATTGTAACAACTGAGGTTATGCATTTTTCTTGAATATGTATACGGTAACCAGCGAGTTCATGAAACATTATTGTATAAATACATGACCTTGCAAATACACCATGATTCTATTATCCTATTAGACAATAAAAAAAGACTTCAATTTATATACCATATCTGACTCTTTCATCAAAACACAACAGATTTTCTTTTGACCCTAATAAACTGGTAATGAAATCTATGGTAAATAGCTGTACTAAAACATTTTGTGAGTATTTTTGCAAGCCAACAGATCTTGTCATCTAAAATCACATTATTTTGTGACAGACATTTTTCATGTACCCCTAGATTTAGTCATATTATTCACAATTTTCTGTTCACAATTTGTTTGTTGGACTGTGTATGTTTTTAGCTCACGTATGTTTGTTTATGTTTTTAGCTCACAAAGACTCCACTTTGTGAACTGTCATCATAATAGGAATAAATTAAAATTAAGAAACTTAGTAACAGTCTTTCTGTTTAAGATATTTCTTTTAGCACAACTTCACAAAGCATCAACACGAAAATTAAGTCTTGCTGTTTTACCCTTAAACGATTACAACTGAAACAAATCAAACTATCGCACTGAAAGCAGCACATTCATTTAAGTTTGAGCGTGTTAAAGTTTCCACGCTCTTGTAAAGAGTATTTTTATTACACCACTAGATTTAGTCATCCTGTTCAGACAGCAGTTGACATAATTCACATTTTGTTTGTTAGGATGTATTTGTTTTCAGACTTTGTAAGTTCATGCTAATTCTTGCATGGGAAAAAAAGAGCATGAGCAGCACACACCTATTCATTTAAGAAAATGATTAAACATATGACTGAATTTTTCAGCACAATGACAATAAACTTTGAAGAATGTTATCAGCTACTATCGACATCTTCTTTGACTTAAATAAAGCAACTGTAACAGAGGAGCGGAAGACGAGCGGATCCACGTGCAAACTTTTATTGAATGGACGAGACATAGACATGGTCAGGCGGGCAGGGTCGAACATCGGCAGACAGGTGTGTGAACAGCAAACAAAGAGTAATCCTAAAAACGAGCGATGGTCAATCCAGCGGCGAACGTATTCCGTGAGGGGCTAGGCAGAAGAGTGGTCAGACAGGCGAGAGTTCAAAACGAGATAACAAAACAAAAAAAAACAAGAACAAGAACAGGATACAGAGAATGCTTTGTACGACAGTGAACACTAATCAATACTCGGCGGTGAGTGACAGGAAGACCGGGGCTTTTATACTGTCCGTGATTGGTGCAAATGGTAAGAGCAGTGGCTGATGGGAAATGGAGTCCGGGGTGTGGTGCAACAGTCAGTGTGTGAGAACAAGGTGAGAGTGACATCTGGTGGTGAGCGGTCCGCAGCTCACCGATCAGATCCGTAACATAGCCCCCCCCCAAAGAGCGGCTTCCAGACGCTACAAGCGAACCATAGTCCAGGGGAGCGGTGGGGCGGGGGTGAGACAGGGCAAGGGCTGGAGGGCCAGGTCCGTGCGGAGGACCAGGTGACTGGGGCAGTACTGACAGAGCAGGAGCCCACCAGGGTGGAGCTGGAGGCGGTGCAGGAGGCACAGGAGCCCTCCAGGGCGCTGCCGGAGGCGGAGCAGGAGGCGCAGGAGCCTTCCAGGGCGGAGCTGGAGGCAGAGCAGGAGGCGCAGGAGCCTTCCAGGGCGGAGCTGGAGGCAGAGCAGGAGGCGCAGGAGCCCTCCAGGGGAGGAGCTGGAGGGCAGAGCAGGTGGCAGAGCAGCCCTCCAGGGCGGAGCCGGAGGCTGAGCAGGAGGCGCCGGACCTGGCGGAAAGCAGGGACTCTGGGGCGGAGCAGGGGGGAGGGCGGAGCAGTCCTCCAGGGTGGAACAGGAGGCAGAGCAGGAGGGGAGCAGCCCTCCAGGGCGAAACAGGAATCTGCGTCACGGTCTGGGACCTGGGGAAAGCAGGGACAGAGGAGGCAGAAAGAATGGGGGGAGAAGGTGCAGCAGCCCTCCGGGGCGGAACAAGAGGCGGAGCAGAAGGTACCGCGGCCCTCCGGGGCGGAACAGGAGGCGGAGCAGGAGGTTCCGCAGCCCTCCGGGGCGGAACAGGAGGCTGCGTCATGGACTGGGACCTGGGAGAACAGGACAGAGGAGGCAGACAAAATGAGAGGAGAAGCAGAGAGTTTAGTGGTTAACGCCCCCTCCATAAGGGACCTGGGCAGAGCAAACCTGTGGAGGCATTGGCGCACGGGGGAAGGCCTCTGGAGCAAACTTATGAACAGACTTGACCTCAGGAACAGGCTTGTGATCAGACGGGAGCTCTGGTGCAGGCTTGTGATCAGACGGGAGCTCTGGTGCAGGCTTGTGATCAGACGGGAGCTCTGGCGCAGGCTTGTGATCAGACGGGAGCTCTGGCTCAGGCTTGTGATCAGGCGTGACCTCAGAGGCTGACTTGAGAACAGGCGTGACCTCAGAGGCTGACTTGGGAACAGGTGTGACCTCAGAGGCTGACTTGGGAACAGGCGTGACCTCAGGAGCGGACTTGGGAACGGGCGTGACCTCAGGAGCGCAGTGTGCAGCCCACACGCACCACACGGCAACTGCCATTAAAGGAAGAGCAGCAGCGGGAGATAGGATCTCCTTACAGGTGGGTCCAGAGTACGCTAACTCTACTGGTAGGTTGGCTGACCGTACCGACACCAGTGGTGGGTCCAGCAAACTGGCCATCATAACGGGCCGTGACCTTGGGATGGTGGACTTGACCTGGCGAGGTTCTGGAAGGTCAGACGAAATGTGACTTGGCTCTGGACTGACAGACGAGACGTAACTTGACTCTGGGCGGTCAGACGAGACGTAGCTAGACTGGCGGTCTGGGCGGTTAGACGGCCAGACGTGACTTGACTCTGGGCGGTCAGACGAGATGTAACTTGACTCTGGGTGGTCAGACGAGACGTAACTTGACTCATGAAGATCAGCTGTGGTTTGACTTGGTTCGTGAAGCTCAGTAGTGACCCGATTTGGTTTGGCTGTGACTTGACTTGACTTGGTAGGCACAGCTGGAACGTGACTTGACTTGGCTGTATCTTGGCTTGACTCAGGTCCCACGGCTGTGACTTTGATTGACTTAGAAACCACGGCTGTGACTTTGCTTGACTGGCTGGAACCACCTGGTTTAGTAGAACAGCAGTGACTTGGCGTGGCTGGATCAGCTGTGACTTGACCTGGCTTTAGTACAACAGCAGTGACTTGGCTTGGCTGGAACGGCCGTGACGGCTGTGACGTGACTTGGCTGTGACTTGACTTGGTAGAGACAGCAGCTGGTACAGGTTCAGAAGAGGCAGACATGACATTGACCGGTTGTGGCCTGGCTGACGTGGCGTTAGCAGGCGCTGGCTGGGCTGACGTGGCGCTGGCGGCCATCTTTGCGACAGGCTCTGGCGTGGCAGCCATCTTTGCGACAGGCTCTGGCGTGGCGGCCATCTTTGCGACAGGCTCTGGCGTGGCGGCCATCTTTGCAGTGCAGACTCTGGCGTGGCGGCAGCCATCTTGGCGTGCAGACTTCGGGGCATGGCGGCAGCCATGCTGGGTGCTTGGGTGAAACCTGCAGACTCGGGCTCAGGAATGATGGCTTTAGCTTGACTGGACTTGAAAGCTTGACTGGACTTGGAAGCTTGACTGGACTGGGAAGCTTGACTGGACTGGGAAGCTTGACTGGACTTGGGAGAGATGGCTGCAGCTTGACTCGACACAGGAAACGCCGATGCAGCGTGACTTGGCTCTGGTATGGCAGCTGTGACGTGACGGAACCCTGTCGTCGTCGCCATTTTGTGAATGGACTCCTCCGTCGCCGCCATTTTGGGCACGCGTTCCGACGCGGCCGCCGTAGTTTGAGCACGCTCCAGCGTGGCCGCCATTTCACGAACGAGCCAGGCGGCAAACGTGTCCGTAGCATCGCGCTCCGGCGCGGCCGCCATTTTGTGAGTGGGGTGCGCGGCCGCCATTACCGCGCTGTCGTGTTCCTCCTCCGCGACCCCCACAGTGAACGATGAGCCCACACACGACAGAGCAAAGTCCATGAATAAAGAAAGTGACGAACGCGGACCCTCGCGTCTGAGTTTTGATTTTAATGGTTGTCTGGTTCCATCAATGAAAATGTCTATCAAAACACAGTCCGGGAGATCTGAGTAATGAGCAATGTCCAGAAATTCTTGAATGTAGCCCTCGAGCGTTCGTGTGCCCTGCTCGAGGGCTAACAGCAGTTTTGTGGTGTCCATACCTGCGTAGCGTCCGGTTGAGAAGTTGCTGGATCCTGGTGTGGCCGAGTATTCTGTAACACAGGAGCGGGAGACAAGCGGATCCATGTGCAAACTTTTATTGACTGGACGAGACATAGACATGGTCAAAGGCAGGCAGGGTCGATCAACAGCAGACGGGTACATAGACATCAAGAAGAAGAGTAATCCTAAAACGGGTGAGGGTCAGTCCAGCGGCAAACGTTATCCGTAAAGGGCTAGGCAGAAGAGTGGTCAAACAGGCGGGAGTTCAAAACGAGATAACAAAACAAAACAAGAACACAGAGGGAAACGCTTTGTACGACAGTGAACACTAATCAATACTCGGCGGTGAGTGACAGGAAGACCGGGGCTTATATACTGTCCGTGATTGGTGCAAATGGTAAGAGCAGTGGCTGATGGGAAATGGAGTCCGGGGTGTAGTGCAACAGTCAGTGTGTGAGAACCATAGACATATATAGAGAGTAGACGCTGCATCGACCGATACTCCCTACTGGGGCTGACGAGACATGGGGCCGCCATCTTGGACCGGTCACCCGCTCCACTCAGTGTAATCTGTTTGGCAGGTGTAATGAGCTGTCAACGCATTTAATTAATCATACCTCACAGAATACTGAACTGATTTTCACGCGTTTTTTTTTTTTTTTGCTGCAAAGGTCATAAATGTAGCTGTGATACATGACACATGGTTTGGCGTATTTTAATATTGATAGTGAGCTTAACAGTAATATAATAAATATCTCCGTTCCTGTGATAGTATTGGGTCTTTTAAGAGGGTCTAAAGACTTACAACATGGACTCAATTCATTAAGCACTTCTAATGCGTTATGGTTTGTATAGTTTTATTCTATTTTCATTTGGCTGCTAATTAATTTGACGTTGTTGTTCATTACTGATATTCTCCTTAATGTAGTCTTACCATGCTGTTATTATATTTTGCTTGAATTGACATTGTTTATTATTGCTGTTTTCCCTCATTTTCATTGTTTATTTGATTATGCTATTGACTGAATTGACGTTGTTCATTTTTGCTATTCTCCTTATTAGCTATAATCTGACCAACATCTCAATCTGTTCCCTGTTAAATTTAAGTATTATATTGTTTTGTATTTATGTCACTTTGGACAAAAGCGCAACCATAACCATATGAGGTGTAGGCTATGATAGGAATTTTGCAAATCACACACTATAAATATGATAGAGAAGCAGAAACAGATAGTGACGGTAAAGGTATTTTAATAAGTTGAAGAAACACTATATGAATATTACATTAGAGTCTACTTGGAGTATTTCATTCTCTCTCGCTCACATACACACACACACACACTAAAAACCCTGAAAAAGGACTGTTTTGCAGAGCTTTTTTCTCATGCTCCCTTTCTGAAGTTCAAGAGAGGTGAGCTTGGCAATGTGGTGCAGCCTTATCTTGAGAAACACAGACACAACCAATCACAACAGGTCGAAATGATGGTTGTTCAGGCATGTTCGCTCACTTCTGCTGCTGCTACGTGATGTAATCAATTCCAGAGTATGCCCGGTCCAAGATGGCGGCCGCATTTCTCGTTTCCAGCAGCCAATGCGGCGTCTATGTCTATTATGTCTATGGTGAGAACAAGGTGAGAGTGACATCTGGTGGTGAGCGGTTCGCAGCTCACCGACCAGATCCGTAACAGCAACATCTCTGGTGTACGTAAGCATCTACAATGTGTGTATGTTAGGTGGAGCGTTTCTCCACTTCTGTCATATTTGTTAGATGTAATGAAAAATGCATTTGAGAACTATGATGTTCCATACTTTTATAAAGGTCATAGAAAAATTCCAACATAATCTTTACATGGGAATTTTCTTTGTGAAAATCATTAATTTCATGATGGTTATACTTTAACTTTTATACCAAAGATAATGTTAAGATGCTAAGTACAGTTAAATACTTTTAGTGACAATTCCATATTAAAATATTTCAATAAATAAAAATGTGATGAACATAAT
The DNA here is from genome assembly GCF_022985175.1 of Labeo rohita. Taxonomy (NCBI): domain Eukaryota; kingdom Metazoa; phylum Chordata; class Actinopteri; order Cypriniformes; family Cyprinidae; genus Labeo; species Labeo rohita. The sequence continues at coordinate 6,834 of NW_026127462.1, forward strand.
ACATTCAACACTATACATCAACAATATTTTTAATGTTTTTCAAAATATGCTTACACCTTTTAAACATATGATACAATTTGAATGAGAGAGTCTTAGAGGCAAGTAAAAATGTAATCCAACAGCTGTTTATTAAACAATTAAACATACAGCAAGGAACGGAATGTAATGTGCAATATAATTGTGCAATAGTGTATTACCATAGAAGTTTCCTGTAACACATGACCCTATTCAAAACATATTGATGCACATCATCAGGATTAAACACTTACACAGCATTCAGCAATGTTTAAAATAAATTCAATTCAGGTTAAACAGCTTGTCTATTGTTGAGAAAATGGTGTGTAACACAGGCACATCACTCTGCTCAAAATATAGACTTGTTTTGCAGCATTCAAAGGGATTGTCCTCTGGAATAGGCCAGTCACGATCATACTCGGAGTCAGACTCGTCACTGCTTTGAGACAAAAAGTTTGTTTCAGATTCCTCCCGACGTTTATTTACCAGCATGAGATAATTTTGGTCATGATGCATTTTGTTCCAACAGGATGATATGGATATGTGGTCTGGTGACTTTGTTGCAGTCAAAAGCCCCACTGATAAAGCCACATTTTTCCACCAAAATGTTATTCTTTGATTGTAGAAGTATACCCAGTCTATGGCAGTCAAAAGCTGATAGCCACATTCGGATGTATATTCTTCGTAAGATTCCAAAACATAGAGTTTCACAGTCCGCATTACTTTGTCAAACACAAAGCTTCCCACATGATCATCAGACAGTAGGAAATCCTGTTTCACAGAATGTTCATCTTCCTGGAGAAATTTTGTCAGACTATTCAGCTGTCTTTCCCAGTGCTGATAAGTAAGATCTTCTCCCGCTTCAGAAGAACTTCTTGTTGGTGTTACACATATGACTCTTGAAGATGTTTCAGGAGTGTTTAGACCAGTGGCATCCATTGTAACAGGAGAATGTAGAATGCCTTCTGTGTATAACTATGCGTCCCCTAAACCTTATTTAAATACTAAATTGTGAATGTAGGTAGGGCCTGAAGGTGTCAAACGATCAAGGATGTGACACCTTCAAAACATCACATGCTTTAACACATTCTGTGAGATTGTTATCTCCTAAATTACTGCAAGTTTTCCTTGCAAAAAATTTTGCACTGTATTCTGTTTTCACCTGCAATTAATGACAGCTTCTAATAGAAAGATGTTTTTACTGTATTTGTTTTGCAACGCTTTTTGATTGAATAATGTACAAATCAGCCAAGAACACGCATTCACATCTCTTTCATGCATTCACAAAATGTCTTTTGTAAAATGTTTTTCTTTTGTTGTGATTCTGTACATAAGGTGGTCGACGAAAAAATACAGGGACTGAGGTCATGATAAAATGTATTAAGTGCATTACTTTTTAAAAGAAAAAATCTTGATTCCAAGTGCTACATGGATGTTTTAAGATAAAATGTTTTCCAAGAACCATGTGCTGCATTCTATACTCAATTAAGGTCTAATTCATAAAGACAAATCTCTGTAAGTGCCTTGCTGTCATCAGAGGGTCATTTGACTACTTCTAATTCTCATCATGGTTTTAGTTGTGAAAGTCCTAAAAATCTACAAAATGTATTTGTAAAGACAAATGTTATATCATTGTTTAATCATACTGCTTTTCATCATCTTGTAGAGATATTCACTGTGATACTAAATGTTTTTTATTTTTAAATGGTTTGTGTAAGATGCTGTAAAAGTTTAACTGCAGGGGCTTGTTTGTGTGTTTGTGTTTGCTTGTGTATCTTTGTTTTTATGGAAGTGTTTGTCCACATGTCCGTGTTTGCATGAGTGTTTGTTTGTGTGTGTCTATTTTTTGTGTGTATGTTTGTGTTTCTGTGTGTGTGTGTTTGTGTGTGTTTGCGTGTTTGCAAGCATGTTTGTGAATGTTTTTTGTGTCTGCATGTGCTGTATGTTTGTGCACGTTTGCGTTTTTGCTGTATGTTTGCATTTGAATGTACGTTGTGTTGAGGTTTGAAAAAGTGTCTGAGAGTAACAATGAGTAACTAAAATTAAACTAAAAGGAAAAAAACATAGACCGTTTGTTAAAACAATCCCCTTGGCCCCTGTTAAAGTTTGTCGTTACTGACAACTTCTTTATCTATCTAATGTCATCCTGAACATCAGTTTAAAGTCACTGAATCCTTTCATCCTGATGTTTAACTACATACATGTGTGTATTTGAATTGATAACGGTCTGTAAGTTCCAAGATTGACAAAAATCAAAGAGAAAATAAATAAATTAAATTAAGGAAGTGTGCATAACTCAAATAAAGAAACATTTTCCTGTAATATAGATCTGGACACAGAAGAAAGCTTATATTTCTGTTATATTTCAAGTAAAACATGATTAATTAATAAATAAATAAATAAATAAATAAATCTGCTCTAATGTTAAAAATAGGGAGGAGGTTTTCCATTAGTTAAGTAATGTCATCAATTTATTACAAAACAACCCTTTTTTCATTTGTATAATGCTTTATTTAAAATCCAAAATTGTGACATAAGATCATTCATCTATCAGGGTTAGGGAAGTGTTAGGGATGAATGTGTTAGGGTGGGTACGTGTGACCCACGGCAAGTCCTAACTTTATTTAGATGTTTTTTTTTTTTTTTTAACAGTGAGTGAGGACCTATCGCGGCCACTTTGTAAGATACTTTTATAGATTTCTTTTCTTTTCTAATTTGTATCAGTAAAAAAAAAATTACCTTTTCAAAATTGTACAGATTTTGACAACTGCCGTATGCTGTTGGTAATCAAGGGTGTCTGATACATTTTGGTTTTAGATCAGCGTAAGATGCACCGCTCTTTTTCTTTTCTTACTAAACTTGTATCAGTAACAAACTCTATCTTTTTAAAAAATGTAATGTTACAAGACATTCGACTCATTGTATTTTCTAACTTTTAACAAACATTACCTTTTTAAAATTGTAATGCTAGCCTACAACATAGATAGTAATCATATGCTGTGATGCTTGACTACTTTTCTTTTCTAACGTGTATCAGTAACAAACTCTGCCTTTTTAAAACAGCAACATAGATTTTGATAACTATCATATGATTTTGTTTTACACAGACATGTTTGATACATTTTTGTTTTTTAAATATTTCACAGCTTTTTCTTAAAATTGTGTTTTTAGAAAATATGTAAATACATTTTTGGAAAACACAGTCATCACAGTATTTCTACTGCATGTGAAAAACTTTAATAAATAATACAACTAAAATAAATAAATAAATAAAAACTACACCTTGACCCCATTTTACCAACCAATACACTCTCGGCCCTCCTCCTCAGTTTGAACCCAAACACCTTCACTTTGAGAAGACATTAGATAGCATCCTGTGATAATGTCCTAAGTTTTTAACATTAGCCTAGAGATCAGATTGTATAAAGTATAATCCTGTGACACAAAGAGTGAAGCGTTAACATAGGCACATTAAGATGACCATCTTCCCCTGAAAGGTAGACGCCCAGACACCTTCTTGCTCAGAGGTAAGAGACATTAACATATAGCCTAAAGATCAGACCATGGTGAGGTGTTGACATAGACACAGACCCAGAATGTCAGGAAGGAGACAGATGATCAAGATGAAAGAATGATTTTAGTCATGTTTTAAAACATGTTTGAAACTACCAGTTAGGGTAACACATTGCAAACCAAATACACAACAACAAAGTCCACAGGCAGGAGGGCTAAGCAAGCAAGTCTGGGAACAACTTCATTCACAGACAGATAACTTGCTGCATGGATCTCATGTAAGTTCTCTTAGAACTTTCTTTATTAACTCTTGTTTGATTTCTATTCTGTTGTTTTCTTCATTTACCTTCATCAGGGCCACACAGGGGGGCTTCAAAGAACATGCCCTGGCATAACACTTGAAAAGCATGGATGGATTAGATAGTTGCTGACTTGGATAATCTTTTGCCGTTTTAATTTATTGAGGAGCCATTGATGGCTATAGGGACAACTGTTTGGAAAAGCCTTTCATCCCAAAACAAAAGAACGCAACCTCTCTCATCTCATTCATTTCTTGTTCTTATTCAAAGGTATGAAACACCTAGAGTGCTTGACGGGCCAACACATCCAAGATCGCTGTAACACTTCAAAACATGCGGTAAAACAAAATGGATGAAACACCTCCTGATCACAAAATGGACGCTGCCATAAACAGGTGTCATCAGGAAACAGGTCAGAAGTGTCTGATCAACACATGGGCATCATAAACATCAGGAAACAGGAGGTCAGAGGTGTCTGCTGGACACCTGGGTGTCATAAACAGCAGGGAAACGGGAACACGACGTCACAGGTTTATGACAGGTGTCATAAATCAGGGTCATAAATCATTTTTTGACACATAGTCCCCCATATTTTCTTCTCATATGTTTTAAATATTAAAATGTCTTTGAAGAGCATAGCATTTACTTCAAACTGTACACATTAGTCCAAAGATGATGAGGGAAACGTACTTCTAAATAGTAGAATAACAATGATATTTATTAGAACAAACTCACAGAAAAAGACAGTGTGCAACTGAACAACTAAACCATGAGCAATACTGGGGCCTGTTCTTCATATGTCGCTAAATCAGTTCACTGGATTTGATTGTTGATGATTTTTTCATGATCTTGGATTGTTTGGTTCTTCGATGCTCATCCGAAACTTGTTGTCATAGCAACAGGTCCTTAAACTTGAACCTGCTCAGAAGCAGTGCTTATTTCATGTGAACAGGAATAGACAGCATTTTAGCAAATTGATACCTAAAATCTGTTTGAAAATAATATAATAATGTTGTGTAGTCTATAATAGACACAGCCAGGTTTACTCATTAAAGATTTATTTGTCATGAAATAATTAGTTTATAAATGTATTATAATCTTACACACATGCTATACAGATAATGTAGAGTCGTGCATTAATTTGTGATGACAGCTATTATGGGAGCGGCTTTATGGAGCACATGAGATGCAGATCACGTGAGATCTTGACCCTTAAGAAACTTTAAATTTTAAATGAATGCTGTCACGTAACAAACTTGTTTCAAAGATAAAATTAAATGAATTGCTAAATATTTGTAACGGAGAGTGAGTGACGAGAGATGAGCGGATCCACATGCAAGCTTTTATTAAAGGGACGAGACAGATACATGGTCGAACTGGCAGGGTCAAACAACATAGCAGACAGGGATATCGTAGGCGAAGCACAATCGGAGTCCGTGAGTCAGGCGTGGGTCGAACAGGGTCGAACAGGAGCGAACGGGAGCAATACAGATAATCCAGAGAGAGTAAACGATAGTCCAGACGAGAAGTCAAAACACGGGAACGAGGAAACTAGGAACTCGGGAAACTAGGGAACGCTAACAACACAACAATACAATCTAACAATCCGTGGTTGCAAGGGGACAGACCGGGGCTTTTATAGCGCCGCTGATTGGTCGCGGGTGAAGTGTAATGGCTGATGGGGAATGTAGTCCGGGGTGTAGTGCAACAGTCTGTGTGTGAAAGGGTGAGAGTGACATCTGGCGGTGAGCGGACAGCGGGACACCGACCAGATTTGTGACATAGCCCCCCCCCCAAGGAGCGGCTTCCAGACGCTCCAACAGAATAACAGTCCAGGGGAGCGGTGGGGCGGGAGCGAGACAGGGCGAGGGCTGGAGGACCAGGTCCCTGCGGAGGACCCGGTGATTGAGGCAGGACCGGCAGAGCAGGAACCCTCCAGGGCGGAGGCGGAGCAGGCGACGCAAGAGTCCTCCAGGGCGGAGCCGGAGGCAGAGTGTGAGGCGCGGGCGCCCTCCAGGGTGGAGCAGGAGGCGCAGGAGCACCCCAAGGCGGAACAGGAGGTTGCGTCCTGGTCTGGGACCTGGGGAAAGCAGGGACAGAGGAGCCAGACAGAATAAAGGGAGAAGCAGAGAGTTTAAAGGGTAAACTCTCTGCCTCTGGAGGCATTGGCGCAGCTTCTCCGACGGGGAAGGCCTCTGGAGCTGACTTGAGACCAGACGGGAGCTCTGAAGCAGACTTGAGACCAGACGGGAGCTCTGGAGCAGACTTGAGATCAGACGGGAGCTCTGGAGCAGGTTTGAGATCAGACGGGAGCTTTGGAGCAGGCTTGAGATCAGACGGGAGCCTCGGAGTGTAGTGTGCGGCCCACATACTGAAAATGGTGATTGCCATCACACTGGCAGACATGATGTGATGAGGCTTGGGACGGTCAGACAAGACGTGACTTGACTCTGGGCGGTGAGACGAGACGTGACTTGGCTCCGGGCGGGCAGACGAGCCGTGATTTGGCTCTGGGCGGTCAGACGAGACGTGACTTAACTCTGGGCGGTCAGACGAGACGTGACTTGACTCTGGAACAGCAGCAATAACTTCATTCGGCACATGAATATCAGCTGTGGTTTGACTTAGTTCGTGGAGATTGGCCGTGACTTGACTTGATTCGTGAAGCTCAGTAGTGAACTGACTTGACTCTTGGAGATCAGCGGTGACTTGACTTGGCTCATGGAGATCAGCGGTGACTTGACTTGGCTCATGGAGATCAGCGGTGACTTGATCTGACACGAGAAGACCAGCGGTGTCTTGAACTGGCTTGTGAAGAGCAATGACTTTACTTGACTCAGTAACCACGGCCTTGACGTTGCTTGACGCAGGAACGACCGCCTTGACGTTGCTTGACGCAGGAACGACCGCCTTGACGTTGCTGGACCTGGAAGCTTGACTGGAAGCTTGACTGGAAGCTTGACTGGGCTCTGGAGCAGCAGCTGAAGCTTGACTTGGCTCTGGAAGTTCAACGGTTACTTGGCTTGACTTATGGGGCACAGCTGTGACCTGGCTTGACTCGTGGGGGACAGCTGTATCCTGGCTTAACTCGTGGAAAACAACAGCTGTGTCGTGGCTTGATTCATGGAGAACAACAGCTTTGGCTTGACTTGACTCCATTGCTTGACTTGAAAGCCTGACTTGACCCCGGGGTAGCCGCCGCGGCGTGAAGGAGTGCCATTTTAGCTGCCCATACTGTCATTAGGGGTGTGTCCAGCACGTGGGCCATCATGACCACAGGTGGCGTCCAGGTGCTGACCACAGGTTCTGGATGGCAGCCATATTGTGGAGTGGCTTGGAGACGGCAGCCATCTTGTGGAGTGGCTTGGAGACGGCGGCCATCTTGTGCAGTGGCTCTGGTGTGGCAGCCCTCTTGTGCAGTGGCTCAGGAAAGATGGCTTTAACTTGACTTGAGATAGGAGCGATAACTCTGACTTGACTTGACACAGGAAACACGGCTGCAATCCGACTTGACTTGGAAACTTGACTTGACTCTGGAAATGCAGCTGTAAATTGACGTAACTTGGAAACTTGACTTAACTCAGGAAATGCAGCTGCAGCTTGACTTGACTTGGACACTTGACTTGACTCTGGAAACGCAGCTGCAACTTGGCTTGACTTGGAAACTTGACTTGACTCAGGAAATGCCGCTGCAACTTTATATGGCTCTGATATGGCAGCTGTGACGTGACGGAGCTCTGTTTTCGCCGCCACCTTGTGAACGGGCTCCGCCGTCGCCGCCATCTTGTGAGCACACGCCGGCGCCGCCGCCATCTTGCAAGCGGGCACCGCAGTCGCCGCCATTTTGTGCACGGGCTCTGTTGTCGCTGCTGTATCATGAACGCGCTCCAACGCGGCCGCCATCTTGTGAACGGGCGCAGTTGTCGCCGCGATTAGTTGAGCGCTCTCCGCAGCCATCGCCATTGCTTGAGCGCGCTCCTGCACGGCCGCCATTTCACGAGCGATCCAGGCGGCAAACGTGTTTGTGGGATCGTGCTCCGGCATGACCGCCAATCTGTGGGTGGGAGGCGCGGTCGCCATTACCGCGTTGTCGCGTTCCCTCTCCGCGACCCCCATAGTGCACGGCGAACCCACACACATAAACGCAAAGTTCATGAAAGCCACAAGCGAAGAGCGCGGACCCTCGCGTCTCAGTCTCGCTTTTAACGGCTCGTTCACGCCATCACAGAATATTTCAATCTTTATACAGTCCGGGAGGGTGGAATAATTTGAGATGGAGAGAAACTCATGGGTGTATTGTTCCAGTGTGCGTGATCTCTGTTTGATCCTGCATAAAATCCTGTCTGTGTCCATATCTTCTGAATGTCCGGGGGTGAAGCTGCTGGATCCTGTTGTGACGGATTGTTCTGTAACGGAGAGTGGGTGACGAGAGACGAGCGGATCCACATGCAAGCTTTTATTAAAGGGACGAGACAGATACATGGTCGAACTGGCAGGGTCAAACAACATAGCAGACAGGGATATCGTAGGCAAAGCACAATCGGAGTCCGTGAGTCAGGCGTGGGTCGAACAGGAGCGAACGGGAGCAATACAGATAATCCAGAGAGAGTAAACGATAGTCCAGGCGAGAAGTCAAAACACGGGAACGAGGAAACTAGGAACTCGGGAAACTAGGGAACGCTAACAACACAACAATACAATCTAACAATCCGTGGTTGCAAGGGGACAGACCGGGGCTTTTATAGCGCCGCTGATTGGTCGCGGGTGAAGTGTAATGGCTGATGGGGAATGTAGTCCGGGGTGTAAGGCAACAGTCTGTGTGTGAAAGGGCGAGAGTGATATCTGGCGGTGAGCGGACAGCGGGACACCGACCAGATTTGTGACAATATTACATTGAAATAAAAATGTAAAGTCTGTACAAATATTATAAATCATGAATATAAATAATTGGGAATAATGTAAAAAAAAAAAACATTTCATGCACATTTCATTGATCTATTATAACATTTATGTAGTTTTGTTAGCCTGGCTGTTTCCTTATAAAAGTCCAGAAATGTGTGAAGTTTTTCATCAGGTGTCTTTTTTAATCATATAATGTCATTACGTTGCTGTCTTGCCACCAGCCAATCGCATTGCATTGCTCATCATGGTTTCGAGTATCGACACATAGCCCCTTTTAAACCAACAGATAACTCAATCCAGCCATACTAATCATCAACAACAGCTGTGTCTGTCAGTGAATCTCAGTGTCTGCATTCATATAATCATTAATATAATAATCACTCTTCTGTTTACAGGATTCATCATTGTTGCAGTTTTACCAGTGTTTCTCAGAGTCACAAATTATGACTGGAATGCAGTATGTGGTCAACAGATGGGCTGTAAGTGTTTGATGAATTATGATCTGATCCCTGATACAAACAGTAATCACTCATCAGAATGTGATCAATATATAATATATATATATTTTTTATTGAGTCAGTGTCAAACCCAGATCTGCAGTGTTTTAAGAAGAGTAAACGTGTTTTTCAGGTTCACCTGCGGTCAGGAGATCAGTGTATTTAACTCTCATGATACTGGTCAATGCTGTTATGGTCTATTTCTACATCATCGCTCTGGAAAATGAAAAGGGTACAACAATATCAAAATTATATATAACTCATAAACTGAAACATCTTTCTAGAATATTTTACATTAATTCTAAAAAAGTTAAATGTTTGTTTGTCAGTTAATGAACACTTGTAAGATGATGATGATGATGATGTGTCTGTTGTTGTTCAGATCGTGTTGGATGGGCCTGTATGACTGCGTTTCTTCAGTTACTCTGGACAGTGATCAACTTCACATGGTCATTTGAGTCATGGGGTACAGTATGAATCATCTGATCTGATCATCTTCACACTGTGATGATTTTCACTGTCAGCTCCAGTTTATTCTCTTCACTCTAAACAGATTCAGTCTCTACACTGGAAAATATCATTATAATTTTAACAGTAAAAGACTGTAAAAATACAGTAAAAACCTGTTTCCTTTATTAACAGTAATTTCCCTTACTATACACAGTGAAAACGTCTAGGTTATGTACGTAACCCTCGTTCCCTGAAGGAGGGAACGGAGACGTTACATATGGGAACTCGCTTGAGTCACCAATCATCCCTGAGCTTTACAGAAAAGGCCAATGAAATTGGCGAGTGGAGTTTGCGTGCAACGCCACTCCCCCGTACATACGGGCATATAAGATGGCGGCGCGCATCCACTCATTCAGGTTTTTGCAGAGGAGCCGAGCCGCAGCCCGGCGTCAGCGCAGCCTAGGGTTGTGGCAGGGGATGTAATGTCTCTGTTCCCTCCTTCAGGGAACGAGGGTTACATACGTAACCTAGACGTTCCCCTTCAGTCGTTTCACTACGACGTTACATATGGGAACAGACCCATGGAAAAGGCCACAACCCTGAGGCTGCGTTACGCAAGACACCAAGTGCCGACAGGCGGACGTGTCGGAAAGTGGAGTCAATACGTAACCTTCCCAACGCCCTAGGGACCAGTAGAGGGGCCCCATAGGGGTGCCAGATGTACTGAAGCATGGGTTGGGGGGGCGGAGACATGTGGTTTAGGCATGTGGAATACAGAAATTGAAAATATCTATTCTGGTTATAGATATATGAGGGAAAACACAGCCTTCTGGCTGACTGTGTAAAAATACTAAGACATTTTGCCACAACCTTCTGGGCGAAGGAGACCCAGTCGGAGCACAGTCGCGGACTACTCCGCATCTAGTCCTGACTGCGGGGCATGGAGGACCCAGGTTCGCCGGAGGGAACATTCTGGGAAAATAGCGCACGGATCCTGTGGGAATGGCGCAGCAAGCCGACACCTGCCGGCCTCCCGCAGATTACCTGATGTTACCTTAACACACGGGAGGACACGGGCTCGACGCGGAGATTATAGAATCTCGCAAAGGTGTTAGGTGTCGCCCAGCCCACAGCTCTGCAGATGTCTGCTAGCTAGGCGCTGTGCGCCAGCGCATAGGAGGAGGCAACACTCCGAGTGGAGTGAGCTCGAACTCCTAGGGGGCACGGCTCCCCCTGGCTTTCGTAGGCCAGGGAGATGGCATCTACCACCCAATTGGCCAACATCTGCTTGGAGACAGCATTTCCCTTCTGCTGTCCTCCGAAGCAAACAAAGAGCTGCTCGGAGCGTCTGAAGCTCCGGGTGCGGTCCACGTAAACCCGTAAGGCACGAACGGGACACAGCAACGCTAAGGCCGGGTCTGCCTCCTCCGGGGGCAGAGCTTGCAGGTTCACCACCTGATCCCGGAAGGGTGTGGTGGGAACCTTGGGCACATAGCCGGGCCGGGGTCTCAGGACAACGTGAGAATCAGCCGGCCCGAACTCCAGGCACGCTTCGTTGACAGAGAAGGCTTGTAGGTCCCCGACCCTCTTGATGGAGGCGAGCGCGGTCAGGAGCGCTGTCTTAAGCGACAGGAACTTAAGCTCAACTGAAACCAGCGGCTCGAAGGGAGGTCCCCGCAGACCCCGAAGGGCGACGGAGAGATCCCAAGAGGGTATGAGGTGCAGTCTAGGGGGGTTAACCCTACGCGCACCTCTGAGGAACCTCACGACCAGTTGATGCTTCCCGATGGATTCTCCATCGGCTGCATTGTGGTATGCCGCGATGGCCGCGACATACACTTTGAGAGTTGAAGGGGACAGCCTACGCTCCAACTTCTCTTGCAGAAAGGAAAGCACCACTGCGATCGGGCATCTCTGTGGGTCCTCCCCACGGGAGGCCCACCAGTCAACGAAGAGACCCCACCTGAGGTGCCGGAGCACCAGGTCCCTGTGTTCGCACAACAGATCTCGCGAGTGAGCCATGATGAGCCAGTCATCGAGATAGTTGAGGAAGCGAACGCCCTTCCGCCATAGCGGGTCCAGGGCACCCTCGGCGACCTTCGTAAAGACACGGGGGGACAGGGACAGGCCAAATGGGAGCACCTTGTACTGATACGCTCGACCCTCGAAAGCAAACCGTAGAAAGGGTCTCTGTCGAGGCAAAATCGAGACGTGAAAGTACGCGTCCTTCAGGTCTATGGCCGCAAACCAATCCTGGTCTCGAACGCACGAAAGGATATGTTTCGAAGTGAGCATTTTGAACGGCAGCCTGAGAAGGGACCGATTCAATACTCGAAGATCCAGGATTGGTCGTAACCCACCGCTCTTCTTGGGCACGATGAAGTAGGGGCTGTAAAACCCCGACCTCATCTCGGCTGGAGGGACAGGCTCGATTGCGTCTTTCGCCAGTAAGACTGCAATCTCCGCACGCAGAACAGAGGCATCCGTGTCCGAGCGGACAGAAGTGAAAAGGATGCCCCTGAATTTGGGCGGGCGCCTGGCGAACTGAATCGCGTAGCCGAGACGTACCGTCCGGATCAACCACCGGGACGGGCTGGGCAGCCTGGCCGCCAGTGGGATCAGCGGAGCGTTGACCGACGAGACCGCGGTGGGGCGGCCTGCGGGAAGGGGAAGGGGACTGGTCCCAGAAGGATGAACGTCCTGGAGAGCAGTCTGGCCGCGCTGAGCAGCACTTACCTTCTTCCCAGGTTCCCGCGCTGGCGAATGTTGGCTCCGAGTTCGAACCCGAGGAGACATCTTGTCTGTCAGGAACAGAACTCGGGGCACTTGGCCCAGAGATGTGGAAAATTGCCCTTTCTGTGAGTGGGTGGGTACCGCCGACAGCAGCTGAGCACACAGGCGGTCCCGGCCCTCCTCCGGGAGCGGGGGGGCAGATGTTGTCGTCCCCCGAAGAGCAGCTTCCATCATCTCCGGGCTGCCCGTGTCAGGAGTGCCGCGCAGATCTGCGGGTCTTGGGTGTTTGGGGGGGCTCCTGAGCAGCTCCCCTGCGGCGGCCACGACGTCTGGCGGCGAGGCGCGCATCGTGGGCCTCAGCCGGAGACGGAGCAGGTTGCTTCTTGGGGGCCGCAGGGGGGCGCCCTCGGCGACATGCAGGCTGAGGCTGGGCACCCGGGGACTTCCTGGGAGTCACGCGCCGGGGCAAGATGTGACTGATCGCCTCAGTCTGCCTCTGTACTGCCGAGAACTGCTGGGCGAAGTCCTCGACAGTGTCGCCAAAGAGGCCGGCCTGGGAGACGGGAGCGTCGAGAAAGCGTGCTTTGTCGACATCTGCCATCTGCGCCAGGTTCAGCCAGAGGTGGCGCTCCTGGACCACAAGCGTGGACATCACCTGACCAAGGGACCGCGCCGTGACTTTAGTCGCCCGGAGGGCGAAGTCAGTCGCCACACGCAGCTCCTGCAACACCGCTTGGTCAGGACTACCCTTGTGCAGTTCTTTCAACGCCTTGGCCTGGTAGACCTGCAGGGTGGCCATGGCGTGCAGGACAGTGGTGGCCTGGCCCGCAGCACTGTAGGCTCTGCCGGTAAGAGCCGACGAAAGCCTACAGGCTTTGGACGGGAGGCGCGGAGGGCCCCGCCAGGTGGCGCACGCTCAACCTGAGGAACCCCCTCGTACCCCCTGGCCGCCCCTCCGTCAAGGGTAGCGAGGGCTGAGGAGGTAGAACGTGAACGAGCCGAATAGGGGGCCCGCCACGCCCTAACCAGCTCATCGTGCACCTCCGGGAAGAAAGGTACTGGGGGCGAGCGCGGCGGTGCCGCAGACCTCGTCCCCAGAAACCAATCATCCAGCGTCGAAGGATCCCGTCGGCGGCCCGGAGGAGCATGGCCGACAGTTCAGCGTCCGCCTCAGACGGGACAGCGACCGCAGAGGGGCACTGCTCCGCCGAAGGGCCCGCTTCATCTGCCGACCGATCACCTTCTGATGCTGAGATAGACATCTCTTCCTCCACGGGAGCACCAAAAGAGACGCTCAGCCCGCTTTTAGACGGGGGAGCAGTCTGTCTGGGCATCACCACGGGACCACGCGGTGGAGTAGAAGCCCGCGGGGTTTTGCCCGGCGGAACATTCTGCACCATCACCTGGAGGTCCCCCAAGCGCCTCGCCGTAGCAGCCGTAAAGCCTTTACGGCTCGACGAACTGCGGGAAGACGACGAGGGGAGCCGTCTCGCGAACGAGAGGCGGGACCTCAACGTGGCCATGGACATACGCTCGCAATGAGCGCATGAACCATCCACAAACGCTGCCTCAGCGTGCGCTCGGCCCAGGCACGTGAGACAGCGATCATGACCGTCAACGGAGGTGAGGAAACTACCGCACCCAGAAACGCACGGTCGGAAAGCCATACCGGGACAATGGCTCTTGACGACCGTAAGGAAATTGCTCTTTTAGATCCCGGTTCGCCCAGGGAGGACGCGGCACAACCGTGCGCTCAGAATGCTTGCTGGAATGCGAGAAAGCCGGCACGTTCCGTCTACCGGCAGCCGGCTCGCAGGATCTCGTGACTGCAGCGATCAGTTTTCTTTCGGCGCTGGTCTCGGAGAGAGCGTAACTCTTAGCAGGATTTGTAGCTCGAAGCGGTGAGGCTCTGAAGCGAAAATCTGAATGAGTGGATGCGCGCCGCCATCTTATATGCCCGTATGTACGGGGGAGTGGCGTTGCACGCAAACTCCACTCGCCAATTTCATTGGCCTTTTCTGTAAAGCTCAGAGGTGATTGGTCACTCAAGCAAGTTCCAGTATGTAACGTCGTAGTGAAATGACTGAAGGGGAACCCTTTTTTTTCTTATAAGATATGTGCATTATGCCTTTAATGTTAATTTCATTATGCAAGTGTTGTGTGTTTTATCAGAATGGTGTTTACTGTTTGTGTGAATGACGCTGTGAATCAGCTATACAGTATATGAGTATTTTCCTCTTCAGTTTGTGGAAAAACTCCTCATGCTGAACTCTGATTAATCAGTTACTCTCTTATCACTGCTCACTGTATTCTAAACATACAAAACTGATTTAGTACTTTATTTGCATTTACCCTTTTGTCATTTAGCACATGCTTATCCAAAGCAACTAACAAATGAGGACAATAGAAGCAATCAAATCAACAAAAGAGAAATACAACAGAGAGTGGATTTGTTAGAAGTTTTTTTAATAAATAAATAAATAGAAAGAAAGAAAGAAAATCATAAAATCATAAAAAAATAAAATAGAGAGCGCATGTGCTAGAGGGACATGTTTTTAATAAATAAATAAATAGAAAGAAAATAAGAAGATCATAACAAATAAAATAGAGTGTGCATCTGTTAGAGAATTTTTTTTAAATTAATGAATAAATAAATAAATAAAAGAAGAAAATCATAAAAAAATAGAGCATGCATGTGTTAGAGGGACAAGTTTTTAATAAACAAACAAACAAATAAATAAAATGAAAAAAAGAAAGAAAGAAAAAGAAAGAGAAAGAAAGAAAGAAAAAGAAAGAAAAGAAGAAAATCATAAAAAAATAAAATAGAGAGTGCATCTTTTAGAGACAAGTTTTTTAATGAATAAATGAATGAATGAATGAATTAATTAATTAATTAATTAATTAAAAAAAAATCATAAAAAAATAAAATAGAGAGTGTATCTGTTAGAGGCAAGTTTTTTTAAATAAATAAATAAATAAAATCATAAAAAAATAAAATAGAGCATGCATGTGTTAGAGGGACAGGTTTTTAATAAACAAACAAACAAATAAATAAATACAAAGAAAGAAAGAAAGAAAGAAAGAAAGAAAAATAAAGAAAATCATAAA
>NW_026127463.1:0-22343 GCF_022985175.1 Labeo rohita
CATATTGATCAGATGCTTCAGTGCTCTGAGAGTGTTTATAGTGCTGTGAGTTTAACACTTCATCACTGACACACACAACAATCTTCATCAACATGACCTTCATCATCATCTTCATCTGGACTCTCACAGTGTTTGCTCAAGGTTTGTGAAGCACAAGTTTGATATGAATTCATTTCTTCAAGTATATTGTCAAAGTTTTGAGTTGATTTTCTTCTTGTTGTGTGTTTCAGAGTGTAGAGGACAGATCACCGTCACTCAGAGTCCCTCAATGACAGCAGCTCAACCAGGAGAAACAGTCAAAATCAACTGTAAAACCAGCAGAGATGTGTATTACAGTAGTTCTTGGGGACATTATTTAGCTTGGTACCTACAGAAACCTGGAGAAGCTCCTAAACTCCTGATTTATTTAACAAGCACACTCCAGTCAGGAACTCCATCTAGATTCAGTGGCAGTGGATCTAACAGTGATTTCACTCTGACCATCAGTGGAGTCCAGACTGAAGATGCTGGACATTATTACTGTCAGAGTTTACACAACATCAACAGTAACTGGGTGTTCACACAGTGATAAAGAGTCGTACAAAAACCTCCGTCAGTCAGAGTCACAGTGACTGAACTGATTCTGCAGCTGCTCAAACACTATCACTCACTACTGACACACAGAGACCAAACACAGGAACTACACATGTGCTCAAAACTAAGACATGAGTGAAATCAGTTCTATTAGACTGTGATCTGTCCTGTGATAGATGAGTTTGACTCAACTATGCTCAGAATCAGAGTTGTAAACTGATATAAAATCAAACAATACTGGTGTCATATGTTGTTTTGTGTTTGTACATACAGTGTAAAGTCATTGTGAATCATCAGCAACATAAAGATGTATTTGTTTTTTTTTTTTTTTTTTCAAAAAGTAATTTCATCTCAAGCTGATACTGAATTTCTTACTCCTCCTCTGCACCAATCAGGAGGCTGCAGTGATGATTGTGATCAGCTGTGATGTGGAGTTTAAATCTCAGTGTTTTGTGATGAGCAGCAGAAAGAGTTTTGATAGAGCTGCTGTCAGGCTGTTGAATGTGTTTCTCTCTTGAGTCTTGATTATTGTTTGTTGTCTTTTTTTCTCTCTGTGGTAAATTCACTGATTTTCTTCTTGTTGTGTGTTTCAGAGTGTAGAGGACAGATCACCGTCACTCAGAGTCCCTCAATGACAGCAGCTCAACCAGGAGAAACAGTCAAAATCAACTGTAAAATCAGCAGAGATGTGTACAGGAATACTAATGAGGGTGATTGTTTATTCTGGTACATACAGAAACCTGGAGAAGCTCCTGAACTCCTGATTTTGTTAAAAAGCTCCAGTCAGGAGCTCCATCTAGATTCAGTGGCAGTGGATCTAACAGTGATTTCACTCTGACCATCAGTGGAGTCCAGACTGAAGATGCTGGACATTATTACTGTCAGAGTTTTCATTGCAGAACAAATTCTCATGGTGGCTGTGCAGGTGATCCAGTGTTCACACAGTGATAAAGAGTCGTACAAAAATCTCCGTCAGTCAGAGTCACAGTGACTGAACTGATTCTGCAGCTGTTCAAACACTATCACTCACTACTGACACACAGAGACCAAACACAGGAACTACACATGTGCTCAAAACTGAGTTAGGAGTCAAATCAGCTCTGTTAGGCTCCGTCTACATGAACACAGAGCTTTCTCTATTGTAAGGCCTCAGAGAAGAGAACAACTCAAAATCTTCTGTGGGCCATTTGGGACGACCATAAAAACAGATTGGGAGCTTACATGACGCCAGCGCGTCTTGACCAGTTCCTGTCCTATGCTGACTTCTCACCGCAAGGTTGAACCAGTGATAGATCAATATCAGTTCAGGAGGACAGAGGACTCTTGTTCTCTGCTGGAACCACTTGAAGCCACAAATGGTTTATCATCACCTTTGGATCAGCCGCGGTCAAACCCATGCAAGAAACACAGTAAAAGACTAATTTACAATTCCACCACCCCCCGATGTTTGGTATTAAATGAAAGCTCATTTTATTTCCAAGATGTTGACGTGAATGAAAGGTTGATATTATGTACAAGGTTCGCATTTCAACACTTAGTGAAGAGACCAACAAACTCTTGCAGGAAAGTTGCCTCCATGTGACAGAAAGACATTATGCTAAAATATACACAAATGAGCAACAGTATGGGCGGAGCCCCGCCTTGCAACCCAAATGATTGGAACGCAACTTCATGGGACGGACTTCGTCGGCCCGGTTAAATTCAAATGTCCAGCACAACACAGCGCCTTTCGCCTGTTGCATCTGCCCTTTGCCTGTTGAGTCCGCCTCTCGTCTTCAGCTCGCTCTCATCAGCGCTCCAGCTTGATCACAACGCGACTGTGCCATCCAGAACTCTACAGAACCAGCTAAAGCTTCGTGAAACTTTCAAAGTCCTTGCGACCCGCAACGCTGACTTGCAAAGAACTTCCAGCTCATCACGCTTGATAACCAGTCAGTCAACCGAAGCTTGAACTGACCAAGCTGTGTGAAACACCGAACAGCGGAAGCAGCTTGAAACACCCCAACGGCGTGAACAGCGTGAGCCGCTCGCCCCGAGAGAAACACTTCGCCAGTGCTCACCTGAGCTCCGAGAGCATCATCCGTGTAACCAAGCAACCAACCGAAGCTTCATCCAGCCTCTCCAACTGACCAATCACCACCGAAGGCTTTCCAAAGACGTCATCCAAAGAACCAAGCAACCAATCAGAAGTGGCGTGATTCCCTCCGCTAAGACGAGCCCACCGAGGAAAACCCGAACGCAAGTAAAACAAGGTCTCCTTAATCTCTTGCTGAACTGGTGCTAAATTTCCTTAAGCAGCTAAAAGATAAATCTCTGCTTTTATGGTTTTCTCAGGTTGCAATTTAAGAACTAGTAGCAGATACTAGTAGTTTTGGGATTCCCTTCAAACTCCATAGACTCTCATTCCTTGAACCGTATGCATGTGTGTGTGAGTGTGTGTATGTGTGTTTAATCATTAGTAGTTTAGTTCATGTATCTTAGAGTAGTTCAATAAATTCTTGTTTCATTGAAAAGAACATTGTCTTGTGTTTATGTTCATCACGCTATTGCCTGTGCCCTAGATGTTGCTACCTAGCTCATAACGAACGAATATTTTGTTTATATTATAATCCGATGGCCACGGGAATAATATAAACATCCAGAGTTGGTAAAATACCCTAAGTTGAACGTTCGGTGGACGAACAGTTGATAAAAGTTAAATTACTAACTTTGAATCAGTTAATCAAGTTAATTCTGAATCCTTTGGATTCGATTCTCAATTGAATCACTTTAATTTGACCTAAAACCCTACACTATCCAGTCTTTTTTTTTTCTTTCATTCTTCTGTAAACACGACGTTTTCTCAAGAAATATCTGTTTACACACAAAACCACTGAAATCTACTCAAAACTTTTTAATTAGTTTTGATGACCTGTGACCTCTGGAATGACCTTTTGCCCTCTCACAGAGTTCACAGTAACAGTGCCATTCTTGTTTCTTGATGCAACTGTCATTTGAATCATCAGAAAACCTGGAGCTTCAGACATATGAATTAAAGTTTTTGACTAATAACACGAAAAAACATCCAAACACAGTTATATTTTATGTGCATCATCTGCTGTAACCCGTACACAGATTTACATAGAGACGATTTGCATTGCAGCACAAGCTTCAAGAGGTTTTACAGCTCTGTGAACACTGAGAATCTGAACCAACAGCAACCATGAGCTTCATCACCATCTTCATCTGGATCTTCACTAGCTGCTGTTTCACAGGTGAGGAAATAAACAGACTCTATTCAAACTGATCATCTGTGCTAGAAATACTGTCCTTCAACAAATACTGAATTATGAATTTTTGTTCATTTTTCTTGATGTAGAATCAGCAGCTGGAGTGACAGTCACTCAGACGCCTGCAGTGAAACCTGTTCAACCGGGAGACACAGTTACCATGTCCTGTAAAACAAACCCTGACGTTTACCAGGGTTGGGGTGTTCAGCCTCTACACTGGTACTTACAGAAACCTGGAGAAACTCCTAAACTCCTGATTTATTATGCAAACACCCTCCAGTCAGGAACTCCATCTAGATTCAGTGGCAGTGGATCTAACAGTGATTTCACTCTGACCATCAGTGGAGTCCAGACTGAAGATGTTGGACATTATTACTGTCAGAGTATACACTATATCAGCAGTAACCTTGTGTTCACACAGTGATAAAGAGTCGTACAAAAACCTCCGTCAGTCAGAGTCACAGTGACTGAACTGATTCTGCAGCTGCTCAAAGGAGGATCTGAAATAACTCTGTTGTTTTTCTCCCTCTTTTGTCTCCTCATGTTCTTACTCTCTGTAGGGAGACGAGTAATGCTGGAAACTGGACTGGTTGAATCTGCCCTTTGCGGTTTTGATTTAATTCATTGTGCTCTTCTAGATTCGTCACATGATGAAGATTTGAGCCCAGCAGCCGTCTTATTTTGTTTTCAGTCACGCAGCTACACCTCCTGCAATGAATGAGTAAACTTTGATTCAGTAATAGAAACTAAAATTTAATTTATAGCTATAAAATCTCACATGAATGATACAGTAATCATTGTTTCATGCCTTGTCAAACTGTCTCTTTCAGGTCGGTCCAGCAATTGATTCACTTAAAGATCAGATGGTGGCGCTGCTGATTTATGATACTAAAACAAAACCACCATATTATGTGTCCCAGTCGATTGTAAAACCAGCTGTCGATCTCAGTTACTGTACACTACTGTTGAAATATTTGGGGTCAACCATACACAAATGTAATATATGCACATATATAAAACTATAGTGCACCACAATACTTTTTAAGCTGGTACTTACAGAAACCCGGAGAAGCTCCTAAACTCCTAATATATAGAACAACAGACAGTTACAGTGGAACTCCATCTAGATTCAGTGGCACAAGCTCATCTGCAAGAGATTTCACTCTGACCATCAGTGGAGTCCAGACTGAAGATGTTGGACATTATTACTGTCAGAGTTACCACTATATCAACAGCAAAGATGTGTTCACACAGTGATAAAGAGTCGTACAAAACCTCTGTCAGTCAGAGTCACAGTGACTGAACTGATTCTGCAGCTGCTCAAACACTATCACTCACTACTGACACACAGAGATCAAACACAGGAACTACACATGTGCTCAAAACTGCATTAGATGTGAAATCAGCTCTGTTAGACTGTGATCTGTCCTGTGACTGATGGGTTTTTACTCAGTTATGTTCTGATTTTGAGATGAATTGACATCAAATCAAACAAAAAGCACAATTTTTCTCAGTTTCAGTGTTGTAGTTTTTGTGTTTTGTTTTTGCAGATTTTACTACAATCATAATGCATCTCTGATAAACTGGTTTTATGAAACTAACACTCAAACTCCATAACTGTCTCATCACTCCATGAGCAGAAGTGAAACTGTTCCAGTTCAGAGCGTTGAACCAATCAAACAGTGAAACTGTGAGTTTGAGGTGAAAATCAGATTTGCATTGGCAGCTTTAGTGATTCTGATCGTCTCAGAATAGAGCAGCTCCGTCTCCAGTGACCATGTTCAAACCCCAAGAGCTTCAGTTCACATTTACTGCTAAATGCAGCTGTTCTCAACTATTACAATCATCAACAGCAGCTCAAACTTTAGTGAAGGAACGACACACTGATCAATGATGCAGTCGAACACAAATGTAAGGCGTTCAGAAGCTTTATTGAATGAACATCAATGGCAGCACATTGAAAGACTGTTTCAGTATTGAGCTGTAAATCATGTGACTGCTGTGAATCCTGCTGCTCTTCACTGGAGAAACATCAGCAGGAGCTCTTGAGGAACGAGGCCTCTTGATCAGCTCCGTTGTGTTTTACTCTGCAGACGAAGCGATCTGCACCTTCCCAGCGTGCTTTGCTGAGGCTCAGGACGCTGCTGCGGCTGTAGCGTCCGTCCCGCTCGCTCTCTGCGCTGGTCTGAACCCCCTCGGTGACCTCTGACCCGTCCAGCGTCCAGCTCACCTGCGCCCCCTGTGGAGAGTAAGAGCTGAGCAGGCAGAGCAGTGCGGCTGAGTCTCCAGAGATCTGCAGAGAAGAGGGCGGCAGCAGAGACACGGAGGGCTTCACTGCGGGACCAGCTGAAACACACAAACACACACAAAACTCAATTATTCACATCTGCAGCTACAATCTTCACTGGAGCAGACGTGATAATGCAGTCAAAATCACAATCAGTTCATCTTTACTGTAATTCCACATCACTGCTGTCATTCATATAACACAAATATCATGAATTAAGTTTCAAAATGATCTCAGTTAAATCTATATTCACTACTATTAAATGTATCATGTACTTTTAAATACAAATCAGTTCTCGAATGCAGACATTATATAAGGTAAATCTTATAATAATTAGAGATTTTCTGAATAAGGTACAGTTTAATCTCAAACTGATTTAAAAAATTGTCCACATGCAAATTGATCATTTATGTATTTGGAAAAGAAATTTAAATATAGTATTTTGAAAAATATTAAGAGACTCACAATCAGAAATATTAATAAATGTAAGTTCAAATTATGAATTATTAATTTTTTTCTCTTTGTCTGATAATGACGACTACAAAATTTGAATTATTTTGTCCGTATCATTAAACATTTGTGTCATGCATTTTAAAAACTCTTAATTGTTAAATTTACCAATAATTGTGGAAAAATTATGTATTTTCAGATGTAATTGAATATGTCAGAAAATATTCTCAATATATTAAAAATCAATGAAATGTTAGGAATAATAGGAATAATAACATCTGAAATTACTGTGTAAAATGAAAACATTTTTAAAACAATATGAAATATGCCTTTGAAAAATATGAATGTCATGAAATAACACTAAATATAAATATGTATTTGAAAAATAGCAGACAAGTTTAAATAAATGATGAAACAGTTAAATTCACCTTAAATATATTTCACTTCATATTTTTTTTCGACTTTAACATATTTTATCATTTTAAATCTTGTTGCTTAAATAATATAAAACAATACATTTTAATGATATGATTAAAGAGACTTACCGATCGTCAGTTTAGTTCCTCCACCAAAAGTCAACCACAGTGCTTCATTCTAGTGAAAGTGTCGTACAAAAACCTCCGTCACACTCAAATGAACACAAACTCCAGCAGAGAAAGAGACAACGACACTCACACACACTGATATGAGACTCAACATCAGCTCTTCTCAACATCAGACATGGATTATTGGACTAAATTGACTTTTATAAAAACACCTCATCATCTCTAAATATCTCTTGATGCATGAAAACTAGGAATTAAATAAAAATGAAAAATAGATAATATAATCAGACTCTGTATTGATCACATTTTCTTTACACATCTTAATTTGGGGTTTCTAAATATAGTTTTTAATTAGTTTTGATGACCTTTGCCCTCTCATGAAGTTCACAGTGACAAACTTGTTTCTCTGAATGATTCAACTCTGTCACTGAATCATCAGAAAACCTGTAGTCTGAACCAGAGACTCACACAGAATGAAAAAGAAAAGATTTCCAGATTTCTAAAAGAAGTGAAAACACACACCATTGGATCATGAGACTGAAACACATTTAAAGGCTCAGTTTTCATCTGCATGTGCATTTTCATGTCTGTTTTCCTCCAGGAGGGTTTTTCCACAGAGAGTCACTTTGCATCGGCACATGCTTCAGCGCTCCGAGTGTTTATAGCGTTCAGACTCAAACACTTTATAACACACTGCTGTTTACCACGGTACAAAACCAACAAACACAATGAATCTCTTCAGCAGCTTCATCTGGATTCTGACAGCTTTTATTTCAGGTAACAGAAGTGAAAGATGCTCATTTTTGACTCTTTAATGTTGATTTAATTTGATTAAACACATATAATGTTGTTGTCAGCAGCATCCAGAGGAATCACTGTGACTCAACCTGAAGTTGTGACTGTTTCTGAAGGACGAGACGCCACTATAGAGTGTAAAACTGATGCTGGGATATATGGCTATGGTTTAGCTTGGTATCAGCAGAAACCTGGAGAAACTCCTAAACTCATCATTTATAGTGTAGATGAACTCTATGATGACAGTTTCAGTCGATTCAGTGGGAATGGAGAAGGAGGTGGAACAGATTTCACTCTGACCATCAGTGGAGTCCAGACTGAAGATGCTGGACATTATTACTGTCAGAGTTTTCATGCCATCAACAGTCAAGCTGTGTTCACACAGTGATAAAGAGTCGTACAAAAACCTCCGTCAGTCAGAGTCACAGTGACTGAACTGATTCTGCAGCTGCTCAAACAATCACTCACACAACATCAGATATTCATGGATATTAAATGAAAAATATCCATTGAGCTTTCACATGGTAAATATCTCACATATTAACACTATCACTCACTCAACAGTGAAGAAATTAAATTAATAATAAACATAATTTTAAACATCATTATTTTATTTCAATTATGATTTTCTGACCATTTCTTTATTTTCAGTTATGATTTTTCAGAAATTATTTTCTTTTATTTTACTTTTTTATTTTTTACTTTCAGATGCTCATTTTTCTTTCTAAACTTCAAGATCAGCACCATAAAATGTTCTACTTAATCAATGTAATAAGTGTATTGATTTATTATGTTCATAATACAGATATTTACAGCATCATATAAACACATTCCTCAATTCCAGAGCAGATGATAATGAATACAGTTTATAATAAGATCAATGAATGAAAGAATTAACACTGACACAAAAATTAATGTGAAAATTAAAGATCAGATTACCCAACAGGTGCTGTTCACCAACAAAAAAAAAAAAAATATGTGCTGTTCATGGTCACTTTAAAAAAATAAAATGCATATCACCATATTTATTTAAATTTATGGTAACATTACATTATATCTTGCAAATTAAGCCTGAATTACTTAAAACAATTTGTATAATGCATTATAAAGTGTCTGTTAAAAACCTGCAGGAACATCCATGGATTTGACAAAAAATTTAGGAATTAACAGTCATGTTTCTATCCAACTACAGTCAAAAATATTCTCAAAGTCTCACAGGAGACAGTCAGGATAATATACTAAAACATTGGTCTTGAAGATTTATTCAGAATGTTAATGATCTGATATAATTTATAACAAATTGGCTTGAATTAGAAGATATAATATTATGAAAAATTAGAAGATATTTTCTCATTTCAGTAATTGTATTTTGTGTCTGTTAATGAGTGACTGTCTTCAGGTAAATGATCTGGAGTGTGTTTGCATATTGATCAGATGCTTCAGTGCTCTGAGAGTGTTTATAGTGCTGTGAGTTTAACACTTCATCACTGACACACACAACAATCTTCATCAACATGACCTTCATCATCATCTTCATCTGGACTCTCACAGCGTTTGCTCAAGGTTTGTGGAGCACAAGTTTGATATGAATTCATTTCTTCAAGTATATTGTCAAAGTTTTGAGTTGATTTTCTTCTTGTTGTGTGTTTCAGAGTGTAGAGGACAGATCACCGTCACTCAGAGTCCCTCAATGACAGCAGCTCAACCAGGAGAAACAGTCAAAATCAACTGTAAAACCAGCAGAGATGTGTACATTTGGAATGGCAAATACTATTTAGCCTGGTACTTACAGAAACCTGGAGAAGCTCCTAAACTCCTGATTTTTGATGCAGACGTCCGCCAGTCAGGAACTCCATCTAGATTCAGTGGCAGTGGATCTAACAGTGATTTCACTCTGACCATCAGTGGAGTCCAGACTGAAGATGCTGGACATTATTACTGTCACAGTGCACATAGTGGTCCAACGTTTACACAGTGATAAAGAGTCCTACAAAAACCTCCCTCAATCACTCACTACTGACACAAAGAGGCCAAACACAGGAACTACACGTGTGCTCAAAACTCAGTTAGGAGTCAAATCAGCTCTATTGGACTGTGATCTGGGCCCGTATGTGTAAAACTTCTCAGAAATGCTCTTAAGAACAGTCTTAAACTTTGACTTAAGTGTCATAAAATTCTTAGTAAAAAGTATGCCTTTTCTAATAGTAGGAGTCTTTTATAAAGAAACTAAAAGCAACTTTCAGTAAAGTCTAAGACTGATTCTTAAGTGTTGAGTAAGAGGACACTTAAGTGTTGTTAACTAAGGACTACAATGATGTCCACCCAAAATGGCCAGCCTTGAACTCTGAAACAGGCAATAGTGAACCTACTCATGTGAAGTCACAGCAGCACAACACCAATCATTTGATGGAACTACAATAAAATCATTTAATTAAGACACTATTTAATATTTAAATGTATTTAAATGCTTTGCATTGTGCAAAATTATCACAAATTATTGATGTTTTGAAATCCTTTTCTATTGGTGTGTCTCCTCGTTTACAGTTGGAGCAATGATGCGAACATGAGTTTCATCAACAGTTCCAATAACTCCAAGAAAGCCCACAATCCTCATAAAAATGGCTTGTTTTTGCAGCATGGTTTGACAGTCAGTTGGAAAGTCAATGAACTGCCACATACTGTAATAGTGGCCAAGA
Source organism: Labeo rohita (assembly GCF_022985175.1). Classification (NCBI taxonomy): domain Eukaryota; kingdom Metazoa; phylum Chordata; class Actinopteri; order Cypriniformes; family Cyprinidae; genus Labeo; species Labeo rohita. The sequence continues at coordinate 10,616 of NW_026127463.1, forward strand.
GGGAAAAAAAATGTGTTACTGATTTTGTAAGCATATTTGCTTGGAGTCAATTGTTTTATTTCTGATAATAATGCAATGAAACATGCCAAATTGTGCAGTCTTAATTTTTGGCCATGCTGTCATGCAAAGAAATTATGAACACATGCAAAAACAAGAGAGGAAAAAAATAATAACTGATTATGTTGTCGTCATTGTCAATGTTGCCAATTTAGTATTAAGTGTTTAGTGACTTCCTCACCCCTTTTGAGACTTTATTTAAAAACCTAGCAACAACATCAATTTGTTGGACAAACCTTAGATTACAACACTCTCCCACTGACATATTTATATTTATATAGATCAGTGAACTTGCCATTATGATCTCATCCTCATCAGCTACATTTAACGACTGTTTTAGCTTCTTTCAATTGAAAGTAGTTAGCAACGCTGATCAGTGTTTTCTTTTTCCTTTCATATTTTGATGGTTTAAGTGAAATGTGAGGTCATTAAAACCCTCCACACATCACTTGTGGCCACTGTTGTGTTTGGCAGGGTTAGTGTCACAATATTTAAGACCCTGCTTACTCTGTCATCACTGGTGCATTGCTGCATTTTTCCAATTTTCCAGCAAAAAAAATGTAATTACTACTTTTATTTCTGCAGTTAGAGCATTGACAGGACGTAACATTATAGTGATGTTTAGGACCTTCAAACCAACTGAGCTGAAATACATGTGTTTAATTCAAGTACAAAAACCTATAAAAAAAAGAATAATAAAAAAAAAAAAAAACATTTTTAATACATTCATAATCATGATCAATCCTGTCATAAACTGCCAGATGATCAAACACCAGTCATAATAATTGCACAAAACTTTAAACAATATGATGAGCAGATACAATGATTAACAGAATGAAATAAATGAGCAACCTTCATTTAGAAGCTCATTTAAAAACAGGATGAGCTTATTTGCATATTGATCAGATGCTTCAGTGCTCTGAGAGTGTTTATAGTGCTGTGAGTTTAACACTTCATCACTGACACACACAACAATCTTCATCAACATGACCTTCATCATCATCTTCATCTGGACTCTCACAGCGTTTGCTCAAGGTTTGTGGAGCACAAGTTTGATATGAATTCATTTCTTCAAGTATATTGTCAAAGTTTTGAGTTGATTTTCTTCTTGTTGTGTGTTTCAGAGTGTAGAGGACAGATCACCGTCACTCAGAGTCCCTCAATGACAGCAGCTCAACCAGGAGAAACAGTCAAAATCAACTGTAGAACCAGCAGTGATGTGTATTATTATAGGTCTGTGGGACATTATTTAGCTTGGTACCTACAGAAACCTGGAGAAGCTCCTAAACTCCTGATTTATGGTGCAAACACACTCCAGTCAGGAACTCCATCTAGATTCAGTGGCAGTGGATCTAACAGTGATTTCACTCTGACCATCAGTGGAGTCCAGACTGAAGATGCTGGACATTATTACTGTCAGAGTGTCCACTGTCCTAGTAGCTGTGTGTTCACACAGTGATAAAGAGTCGTACAAAAACCTCCGTCAGTCAGAGTCACAGTGACTGAACTGATTCTGCAGCTGCTCAAAGGAGGATCTGAAATAACTCTGTTGTTTTTCTCCCTCTTTTGTCTCATATTCTTACACTCTGTAGGGAGACGAGTAATGCTGGAAACTGGTTTTAATTTGATTCATTGTGCTCTTATAGATCGTCACATGATTAAGTTTGGAGTTCATCGGCCATCTTACAAACACTCATAGTTCAATAATATATTACAGATCAGCAATAAAATCTGACATGAATGAGATCATGAACATTGTTTCACATCTTTTCAAACTGTCCATTTCCAGTCGGTTCAGCAAATGCTTCACATAAAGACCAGATGGTGACGTTGCTGATTTACGATACTAAAACCGTCATATTGTGTGTCCCAGTTTCTATCATTGATTGTAAAACCGATTTCAATTACTGTCCACTACTGTTGAAAAGTTTGAGATCACTCATACAAAAATACATTTTTATATATTAAATATTTTAAAACATATATGAAATTTATTATTGGTTCCATTTTCCATGTTCTCCTGCCTTGTGTTTCTGTTCCTCATGTGTTGTTATGGTTTTTGATTAATTACCCTGCACGTGTCTTTGATTTGATCCCATTTGTCCAAGTATTTATACCCCATTCTGTTCAGTTATTATTTGTCTGTTCGTAGTCCATTTTAGTTGTGTGTACTCCCTGTCAGCCTGTCTTTTCAATTATTATTATTATTATTAAAATCAAATAGTTTGAACCTTTACTCTCCAATCGTTGCCTGCCTGCTACACACACCTGACAATCATGTGACACTGAAGACTGGAGTAAATTCAGCTTTGATCACAGCAATTAGTTGCATTTTATATTCAAACAGAAAAGTTATTTTAAACATTTCACAATATTACAGTTTTTTACTTTTGGTTTTGATCAATTTAAAATTCATTTTATAATGACTTGTTTGAACATTTAACAAAAATGTATTTAAAATAACTGACAACTGTGATTTTTAGTTTAGATTTTAATTTTTGTTTATGTTAAACCTTCATTTTCATAATTTCACATCATAAAAGTCAGTGCAAAAGACAAATCAAAAGGCATGAAAGGCAAAAGTATGTTCATGGGACTAAACTGTAATGCTACTGCAGAATTTTAAATAGATATTTATCACTGTTTATTAAACATTTAATTTTTTTACAGGGGTTTTTTCATGTGGTTTGAAAAATTTTAATATTTTTAAATTTCACTTACATTTCAGTGAAAACAGAGTGCCATCAGGGGTCTTTTTTTCAAATGGTTTGAATTTGTTGTAAATTTTATATCACATTTTTAGGTCCACACTTACTGATAAACCATGACATTGTGATTTTTTACATAAAAGTAGGATCTTGAACAAGACAATCTTCATTTAGAAGCTCATTTAAATACAAGATCAGTTAATTTGCATATTGATCAGATGCTTCAGTGCTCTGAGAGTGTTTATAGTGCTGTGAGTTTAACACTTCATCACTGACACACACAACAATCTTCATCAACATGACCTTCATCATCATCTTCATCTGGACTCTCACAGTGTTTGCTCAAGGTTTGTGGAGCACAAGTTTGATATGAATTCATTTCTTCAAGTATATTGTCAAAGTTTTGAGTTGATTTTCTTCTTGTTGTGTGTTTCAGAGTGTAGAGGACAGATCACCGTCACTCAGAGTCCCTCAATGACAGCAGCTCAACCAGGAGAAACAGTCAAATCAACTGTAAAACCAGCAGAGATGTGTATTATTATAGTTCTTGGGGACATTATTTAGCTTGGTACTTACAGAAACCTGGAGAAGCTCCTAAACTCCTGATTTATTTAACAAACACCCTCCAGTCAGGAACTCCATCTAGATTCAGTGGCAGTGGATCTAACAGTGATTTCACTCTGACCATCAGTGGAGTCCAGACTGAAGATGCTGGACATTATTACTGTCAGAGTTTTCATTGCAGAACACATTCTGATGGTCAGCAGTGATGATGTGTTCACACAGTGATAAAGAGTCGTACAAAAACCTCCGTCAGTCAGAGTCACAGTGACTGAACTGATTCTGCAGCTGCTCAAACACTATCACTCACTACTGACACACAGAGACCAAACACAGGAACTACACATGTGCTCAAAACTGAGTTAGGAGTGAAATCAGCTCTATTAGACTGTGATCTGTCCTGTGACAGATGTGTATCATTCAAATAGGCTCTGATTCTGAGCCAAATTTATGTCAAATCAAACAAAAAAACACACATTTTTCCAATAATGTAGTTTTTGCATTTTGTTTTTGTAGATTCTACTACAATCATGATAAACTTGCCTTATGAAACTAACACTCAAACTCCATAACTGTCTCATCACTCCATGAGCAGAAGTGAAACTGTTCCAGTTCAGAGCGTTGAACCAATCAAACAGTGAAACTGTGAGTTTGAGGTGAAAATCAGATTTGCATTGGCAGCTTTAGTGATTCTGATGGTCTCAGAATAGAGCAGCTCCGTCTCCAGTGACCATGTTCAAACCCCAAGAGCTTCAGTTCACATTTACTGCTAAATGCAGCTGTTCTCAACTATTACAATCATCAACAGCAGCTCAAACTTTAGTGAAGGAACGACACACTGATCAATGATGCAGTCGAACACAAATGTAAGGCGTTCAGAAGCTTTATTGAATGAACATCAATGGCAGCACATTGAAAGACTGTTTCAGTATTGAGCTGTAAATCACGTGACTGCTGTGAATCCTGCTGCTCTTCACTGGAGAAACATCAGCAGGAGCTCTTGAGGAACGAGGCCTCTTGATCAGCTCCGTTGTGTTTTACTCTGCAGACGAAGCGATCTGCACCTTCCCAGCGTGCTTTGCTGAGGCTCAGGACGCTGCTGCGGCTGTAGCGTCCGTCCCGCTCGCTCTCTGCGCTGGTCTGAACCCCCTCGGTGACCTCTGACCCGTCCAGCGTCCAGCTCACCTGCGCCCCCTGTGGAGAGTAAGAGCTGAGCAGGCAGAGCAGTGCGGCTGAGTCTCCAGAGATCTGCAGAGAAGAGGGCGGCAGCAGAGACACGGAGGGCTTCACTGCGGGACCAGCTGAAACACACAAACACACACAAAACTCAATTATTCACATCTGCAGCTACAATCTTCACTGGAGCAGACGTGATAATGCAGTCAAAATCACAATCAGTTCATCTTTACTGTAATTCCACATCACTGCTGTCATTCATTATACACAAATATCATGAACTAAGTTTAAAAATATTCTTAGTTAAATTGGTATTCACTACTATTAAATGTATCATGTACTACTTTAAATAAAAATCAGTTCTCTAAAGCAGACATTATATAAGGTAAATCTTATAATAATTCAGAGCCTTCATGAATAAGGTAAGTTTAATCTCAAACTAAAAAAATGTCCACATGCAAATTGATAATTTATGTATTTGGAAAAGAAATGTAAATATTTTCTTTTGAAAACATTAGGAGACTCACAATCATAAATATTAATAAATATATATTCAGATTATGAATTATTAATTTTTTTTTAAACTTTTTCTGATAATGACGACAAAAAAATTAGGATTATTTTGTCCATATCATTAAACATTTTGTGTCATGCATTTCAAAAACTTAATTGTTAAATTTACCAATTTAAAATAATTGTGGGAAAAATTATGTATTTTCAGATGTAATTGAATATGTCAGAAAAATATTAAAAATCAATGAAACTATCATGCACTCTACATATATATTAAAATATCAAGAAATATGAGGAATAATAACATTTGAAATTATTCATGTAAAATGAAAATACTTTTTTTAAAACAATATAAAATATGAAAAAATGAAATGGAAAAAATATGAATGTCATGAAATAACACAAATATAAATATGCATTTGAAAAATAGCAGACAAGTTTTAAAATAAATGAAACTAAAACAGTTAAAATCACCTTAATTAATTAGCAAATTTTTTTCACTTTAAGATTAGTTTTTTTTTTTAATCTTGTTGCTTAAATTTAAAAAAAAAAAAAAAAACAATACATTTTAATTTTATATGATTAAAGAGACTTACCGATCGTCAGTTTAGTTCCTCCACCAAAAGTCCACCACAGTGCTTCATTCTAGTGAAAGTGTCGTACAAAAACCTCCGTCACACTCAAATGAACACAAACTCCAGCAGAGAAAGAGACAACGACACTCACACACACTGATATGAGACTCAATAATCCATGTCTGATGTTGAGAAGAGCTGATGTTGTGAAACAGCACAAAATGAAAATCTTTTTGTACAAAAATACTTCATATTGCATTTACACTGAAATCATTTTTACATAATCAATACTCAGAAGACATTTATGTTTACCTGCTTTATATGAAATTTTAGAAGATTTATATGGTGATTTCCTGTTAAATGACCTTTGACCTGTTATTTGTAACACAGTATTAAATGCTCTCATCAAATCTGTAATACAGGATCATTAAATGCTCTGGAGCATCAACGTCTGAATAAAATGCAATAAATCATCTTTTTGTTTCTAAAAAAAGTAAATAAATATTATTAGCAAAGATAATAAATGGAAAACTGTGTAACTGCTATCTCCAGGTAAATGATCTGGAGTGTGTTTGCATATTGATCAGATGCTTCAGTGCTCTGAGAGAGTTTATAGTGCTGTGAGTTTAACACTTCATCACTGACACACACAACAAAATCTTCATCAACATGACCTTCATCATCATCTTCATCTGGACTCTCACAGCGTTTGCTCAAGGTTTGTGGAGCACAAGTTTGATATGAATTCATTTCTTCAAGTATATTGTCAAAGTTTTGAGTTGATATTCTTCTTGTTGTGTGTTTCAGAGTGTAGAGGACAGATCACCGTCACTCAGAGTCCCTCAATGACAGCAGCTCAATCAGGAGAAACAGTCAAAATCAACTGTAAAACCAGCAGTGATGTGTATTTTGGTGGTTCTGATTACTTTTTAGCTTGGTACTTACAGAAACCTGGAGAAGCTCCTAAACTTCTGATTTATTGGACCAGCAACCTTGAGTCAGGAACTCCATCTAGATTCAGTGGCAGTGGATCTAACAGTGATTTCACTCTGACCATCAGTGGAGTCCAGACTGAAGATGCTGGACATTATTACTGTCAGAGTTTCCATTGTAGAACAGATTCTGATGGTGATTGTGAGGGTGATGATGTGTTCACACAGTGATAAAGAGTCGTACAAAAACCTCCGTCAGTCAGAGTCACAGTGACTGAACTGATTCTGCAGCTGCTCAAACACCATCACTCACTCAACAGTGAAGATTTTAAGAATTTTAATTAAACAAAGCATTCACTGAGTTTCCTACTTGCTAAATATATTAATCAAACACTCTTTATTTTATTAAAATGATCTAACACTATATCTGTGAGGTTCAAAATTTGGCTGCATGTTCTTGTTTTAGCTGAGAGAAGTTCACATATAAATGTATTATAAGAAAGGGGGGAAAATGACACAAAAGGACTCAAAGACACTATTTTATTTTATTCTATTTATTGACTGAACTGTAATAAAATCATAACTGAATGATAAAGCACACATATAGTCTTGTATGAAACACACAAAGCAGAGCAGATGCAGATGAGAGCGACTGAAGCTGGATGTGGAGAATGAAGGAGTCGCTCATGTGCTGTTAGTCTCCATGTGAGACACGAGTGAGAAGAGCAGCAGATCTACTCTGAACACTGATGTCTGGTCACGTGTCCAGTGAGCGCAGGCTGGCCGCTCCGTGTGGCCTCACAGCTCACTGAGACGCTCTCCATCCACTCCTGCTCAGAGAGAGTCAGGCTGCTGCTCCAGCTGTACAGACCGTCCTTCTCCAGGAGCCCAGCGCTGCTCTCCTGAGACCTGCTGCTCCCGTCCACCTTCCAGCTCAGGCTCCAGTCTGACGGGAAGCCCTTGTTGGCCACACACACCAGTGTCGCTGTCTTCTTTGAGGAGATCTCTGCACTGGAGGGCGGCAGGACGCTCAATTTAGGACGAGTGACGCCTGACAAACACACAATAGTCAACTCAGTAAAGAAAAAAACGTTTCTCACCTTTTAGGTTGAGAAGAAAATACATGAACAATTAATACAGTGATTAAACTGTAATACATTAAACTGCAAGTGACCTGAATGAATTTTTACAAAGCCTGTGATCAGCAATGCATAGAAGTTTGGTAAAATATATTAATTGGAAGAGACATTTACGTTATCAACTTCAATGTTAGTCACTTTTATTTAAAGCATCAAAGATCAGATGTGAATAAACACAATAAACTGCAGGAGTTTATAACAATTTTTGGTGGCAGCATGATAAAATTAGGTGCAAAAGTTTGTTTTAAAATATCAAAAATATAACTTTTGTTTGGCATGTCTACTATAAATTATTAACCTTTCAAATATTAACAAAAAGACGATTGAGCAACCATATAATTTCCAGTTTGAAAATATGTGCAGGCTTTACTTAAAAATCAACACACTAATGTGAAAATTTGTCTTATATTTTCAAAAGAATAACAAGCTACTATATATTTTATTTTAATGCCCCTTTTAGAATTTATAATTTTAATTATCAATAAAAAAAACAAGAGCCGATGCTCTGAAAACTCAAAAAATCAAGTTAAGAAATAACAGAAATGATTATAATTCACTGGATAAAAAAACTAAGATGCCATGACAATGAAAACCATCTTTAATTTTGACTGCCAAACATTTAATATGAACTAAAAATAAAATATATACATAAGTAAAAAAAAGTTCATCCTTTCTATAGAGCAAGAAAGTGTTTAACAGTCAGTTGTTGTATTAATAATATTAAATGATGATTTACTTACTGCCAACATCCAGTTTGGTGCCGCTGCCGAAAGTGATCCACAGTGATACAAACTAATAGAGCAGCTGAACAAAAACCTCCTGAACGCTTCACTAATGAACTGAGTCTCCAACAAACACATCCACTCACAGCACAAATTACCTTCATTTACTTCATCTGCTTTATGCAGTCTGTGTTATTACTAAAGCACTGTAAAAATGAATATCATTTGTGACGAGACTCAAGTTAAACTCAGTTGATTCAGTGATTGACAGAGACACGTGTGTGATGATCCTCATGTCTGTTAAAAACCTGCAGGAACATCCATGGATTTGTCATAAATTTAAGGAATTAACAGTCATGTTTCTATCCAACTACAGTCAAAAATATTCTCAGTCTCACAGGAGACAGTCAGAGTAATATAACAAAGTTGGCATTGAATATGCATTCAGAAGTGAATGATCTGATATAATTTATAACAAATTTGTTATTAGAAGATCATTAATATTATGAAAAAAGATTAAGCTTTTCTAATTTCAGTGATTGTATTTTGTGTATTACCATAGTTCTTGGGGACATTATTTAGCTTGGTACCTACAGAAACCTGGAGAAGCTCCTAAACTCCTGATATATTTCACAAGCACACGCCAGTCAGGAACTCCATCTAGATTCAGTGGCAGTGGATCTAACAGTGATTTCACTCTGACCATCAGTGGAGTCCAGACTGAAGATGCTGTTCTCCGCTCCCGGAAGGCTCTCTTCAAGGAGGGAGCCTTCACCAGCGTTCCTCGCAGGTCTGGCCCCGCTTCCGCCGAGGCGGAGCGGCAGCTGCACTCATGGGGTTCGCAGTTGGATCTGCTGGAGGGAATGGAGATCTCCTTCCTCACCCGGTAGATCCGGGGCCCTTTCTCAGGGATCGGAAGCCCGCTCTGCGGCTACTTCCCCCCTGGGAACAGCCTCAACACTCCGGATTTCTTCCTCCGAAGAGGTTGAGTCTGAGTGTGTTGAGGTGGCCCCATAATCGCCCCAGTATGAAGAGTTGTTGGAGGTTGTTACTCGTGCGGTAGCCAAGTTTAACATCGACTGGCCCGCCGAGAAACAGGCTGAACCGCAGCGAAGCAAAATAGATGAACGCTTCCTGCGTAATAGGCCGCCTCCTTCACGCCGGAGCCTGCCGTTCTTCCCCGATCTCCACACTGAGGTGTCGAAATCGTGGGGGAAACTATTCTCAGTGGGAATGGAGAATATGAGGGAACAGATTTCACTCTGACCATCAGTGGAGTCCAGACTGAAGATGCTGCACATTATTACTGTCAGAGTGAACACTATATCAAAGATGTGTTCACACAGTGATAAAGAGTCGTACAAAAACCTCCATCAGTCAGAGTCACAGTGACTGAACTGATTCTGCAGCTGCTCAAACAATCACTCACACAACATCAGATATTCATGGATATTAAATGAAAAATATCAATTGAGCTTCACATGGTAAATATCTCACATATTAACACTATCACTCACTCAACAGTGAAGAAAGAAATTAATATGATCTACTAATAAACATCAGTTTTGTTGAGTTTCGTCATCATTTATTTTCAGTTATGATTTTTCAGAAATTATCTTCTATTATTTTCAGTCATTCCTATTATTCACAATACTATATTTTTTCAGCATCATAAAATGTTCTGCTTAATCAATGTAATAAGTGTATTGATTTATTATGTTCATATTGCAGCATCAGCATCATATAAACACATTCCTCAATTTCAGAGAAGATGATAATGAATAGAGTTTATAGTAAGATCAGTGAATGAAAGAATTAACACTGACACAAAAATTAATGTGAAAATTAAAGATCAGATTACCCAACAGGTGCTGTTCACCATCAAAAAAAAAAAAAATAAAATATGCATATCACCATATTTATTTAAATTCATGGTAACACTTTACTGAAAGCCTTTATGTATCATGCATTATAAAGGCTTATTAAACTGTATAATGCATTATAATTATTCAATATGTGCATTTTATTACATTACTTCTTGTCGTAATTAATTATAACTGAATTTAAACTACTTTTATAATGCAATATACATAAAAGCTTTAATGAAATATTATATAATAAATAAATAGATATTATGAAAAAAATATATATATTTTCTCATTTCAGTAATTGTATTTTGTGTCTGTTAATGAGTGACTGTCTTCAGGTAAATGATCTGGAGTGTGTTTGCATATTGATCAGATGCTTCAGTGCTCTGAGAGTGTTTATAGTGCTGTGAGTTTAACACTTCATCACTGACACACACAACAATCTTCATCAACATGACCTTCATCATCATCTTCATCTGGACTCTCACAGCGTTTGCTCAAGGTTTGTGGAGCACAAGTTTGATATGAATTCATTTCTTCAAGTATATTGTCAAAGTTTTGAGTTGATTTTCTTCTTGTTGTGTGTTTCAGAGTGTAGAGGACAGATCACCGTCACTCAGAGTCCCTCAATGACAGCAGCTCAACCAGGAGAAACAGTCACAATCAACTGTAAAACCAGCAGTGATGTTCACTATGATGCAGGAGGGTTTTTATTTATAACTACTTCATATACTTACTATTTAAGCTGGTACTTACAAAAACCTGGAGAAGCTCCTAAACTCCTCATTTACAAAGTAACGGAGCGTTACAGTGGAGCTCCATCTAGATTCAGTGGCACAAGTTCATCTGCAAGAGATTTCACTCTGACCATCAGTGGAGTCCAGACTGAAGATGCTGGACATTATTACTGTCAGAGTGTACATGAAATCAACAGTAACTGGGTGTTCACACAGTGATAAAGAGTCGTACAAAAACCCCCGTCAGTCAGAGTCACAGTGACTGAACTGATTCTGCAGCTGCTCAAAGGAGGATCTGAAATAACTCTGTTGTTTTTCTCCCTCTTTTGTCTCATATTCTTACACTCTGTAGGGAGACGAGTAATGCTGGAAACTAGTTTTAATTTGATTCATTGGGCTCTTATAGATCCGTCACATGATTAAGTTTGGAGTTCATCAGCCATCTTACAAACACTCACAGTTCAGTAATATATTACAGATCAGCAATAAAATCTGACATGAATGAGACCATGAACATTGTTTCACATCTTTTCAAACTGTCCATTTCCAGTCGATTCAGCAAATGCTTCACATAAAGACCAGATGGTGACGTTGCTGATTTATGATACTAAAACCGTCATATTGTGTGTCCCAGTTTCTACCATTGATTGTAAAACAAGCAGTCGATCTCAATTACTGTCCACTACTGTTGAAAAGTTTAAGATCATTCATACAAAAATAAGTTTTTATATATTACGTAT
>NW_026127464.1:0-22309 GCF_022985175.1 Labeo rohita
TAAGATAATGTAATCATCTGATTTTAGCCAGGTTTCTGTCAAACACAGCACATCTAGGTTATGATCAATGATCATATCATTTACAAAAAGCGCTTTTGTAGAGAGGGACCTGATATTCAAAAGGCCAAGTTTTATCATTTGTTTCTCTGTATTATGTAAGTTTTTTATTTGTTGAACGTTGATTAGATTGTTACTCTTAAATTGGTTTGGACGTCTTTTGTATTGTCTAGCTCGGGGAACAGACACAGTCTCTATAGCATGATATCTAGTTGAAAGGGTCTCTGTGTGCTGAGAATTAACTGATTCTGATGACGTGAGGCAGCTAGCAGACGGTCGGATTAGCCAGTCTGTCAGCTTGATCACCTTCTGTTGCCTTTGTTTTGAATTTCCTCAGAACACGACAAACTACAGAATGAGAACAGGATGAAAAAACAAGGTGAATTTGTCTTTTCAGTTATATTTTCATTTTTATTGTAACTATGTTCAGACTCCACTTTGTCTGAATTTAAGTCATGTCTCAAAACTTACTTGTTTTCTGTTGCTTTCTGTTAATATAGAGTGGTTGGTTTTAACTGTTCAGTTGTTATTAGTTCTATTGATTTTTTACTTGTACAGCCAAGGCCATTTTTGAATGTTTGTGTAGAAATAAAATTAAATTGAAAATTGATGTTTTCATCCATAAAATATCAGCCTAACAGACCCTGTTTATTCAAATATGTTTTTGCGCATATCTTAGGTCCTGTAAGTTTTTTTTTTTAATTAATTTATGTATTTAAATATAATTTATGTTTTATTTGTAGTCGTTCTTCTTTAGTCAGAAATAATTATCGTCTATATATTTAATGTTTTTACTTGACTTTATTCTGAATTTTCTTAAGAACATGATGAACTACAGAAAGAGATACAAGCGATACAACAAGGTGAATTTATCTTTATTAGGTTATTATTTCACAATTAATTTCAACATTTTGTCATTTTTAATCTTTTTTTTTTTATTGTTTGTAGTTATTATACACCTTTATTATAGATGCATGTTTATAAAATGTACATTTGAATGATTAATTTACCATATATACACATGGTGTTAGATATTTGTTTTCTCTTGCCTTTATTCTAAATTTTCTTCAGAACATGATCAACTACAGGAGGAGAAGGACACAATACAAAAAGGTGAATTTATCTTTATTAGCTCATTATGTCACTAAGAATTTAATAATCTTTTGCTATTTTTATTTATTTATTTGTTTGTTTGTTTGTAGTTCTTATTTTTCCCCTATAATAGTTGCATGTTTATAAAATGTACATTTGAATTACGTATTCAGTTAACATATGTAGCTATATGTATATTTAATGTTGTTTTCTCTTGCCTTTATTCTGAATTTTCAGAATACAATGAATATTTACAGAATGAGACCAAGAGAATAGCACAAGGTGAATTTGTCTTTTAAGTTTTATTATTAATGTCAAGTATAAACATGTTTTCATCCACAAATTATCTTCTTAGCAAACACTGTGTATGTTTCTGTGTATATCTTGTTTTTTTTGTTGTTGTTGTTGTTGTTTTTTTTGCCCATTTTTTTTTTTTTTTACTTTTTTTTAAATACAATTTGCTATTAGACTGAAATAATTATGTAATTTTAATGTAGTTTTCTGAACTTCTTTCAGAACACAATGACGTTGATCAGTTAATTAAATTAATTCTGCTGATCTGCAAAACATTAACACACTGTGTATTCATATGTTAATAAAATGACGCATCACTGACGTGGCAGTTCAGACACACACACTTATATAATAGATGCATGTTTATAAAATGTACAATTAAATTCTGTTACCATATATACCCATGATGTTATCTATGTGTGATGTATCTATCTAATGTTTTCTCTTGCCTGTATTCTGAATTTTCATCAGAACGTGATCAACTACAGGAAGAGGCGAAAAGAATACAAGAAGGTGAATGTATCTTTTATTAAGTTATTATTTCAGTAATTATTTAAACATACGTATAGATGTATGTTAGCATTATCATATTTAGTTATAGCATATTAAATAGGTGCATGCTTATAAAATGTACATTTTATTCAGTTACAATATATACACGTGTCTGATGTTATCTGTAATGTAGTTTTCTTTTGCTTTTATTCTGAATTTTCTTCAGAACGTGATCAACTACAGGAAGAGTCCAAGAAAAAAAAACAAGGTGAATTTATTATGTTTTAATTTTATTATTAATGTAGAGTTTGCACAGGTGTAAACAAGGTCTCTAAAATTATACTCAAGTGAAAGCACAGACACTCAAAAAAAATTGTACTCAAATACAATTACAAATACAAGTACTTGGCCAAAAACATACTTGAACAAAAGTACAAAAAAGTACAACTTTTAATTGTAGTAAGTATTAAAAAAGTAAAGGTACCTAAAAAGAAAGAAAGAAAGAAAGAAAGAAAAATAAATGAGAACAAGAGAATGGCTCAAAGGTGAATTTGTCTTTTAAATTATAATTTCATTATTAATGTAAAGTAAAAACATATTTTCACCCACAAAATATCTGCTTAACAGACACTGTGTATGCTTCCTTGTATATCTTGTTTGTTTTTGTTTTTTTTTGTTTTTTTGTTTTTTTGCCATATTTATTTCCTATTTTTTAAAATACAATTTGTGATTAGAATGAAATAATTGTCATTTTAATATAGTTTTCTGAACTTTCTTCAGAACACAATGAAGTTGATCAATTGGCAGTTCAGACACACACACTTATATAACAGATGCATGTTTATAAAATGTACAATTGAATTCTTTTACCATATATAATTGTGATGTTATCTATTTAATGTTTTGTCTGGCCTTTATTTTGAATTTTCTTCAGAACTTGATCTACTACAGGTGACGAAGGAAATACAAGAAGGTGAATGTATCTTTTATTAAGTTATTATTTCACTAATAATTTAAACATACATATAGATGTATGTTTACATTATCAAATTTTATAGCAATAAATAGGTGCATGCTTATAAAATGTACATTTGAATTATAAACTCAGGTACAATTTTAACACAGGTCTGATGTTATCTGTTTAATGTAGTTTTCTTTTGCCTTTATTCTGAATTTTCTTCAGAACGTGATTGACTACAGAATGAGAACAAGGAAGGAAAACAAGTTGAATTTATCTTTTTAAGTTTTAATTTTATTATTAATGTAGAGTTTGCACAGGAGTAAAAAAGTACTCAAAAATTATACTCAAGTGAAAGCACAGACACTCAGAGTTTACTCAAATAAACTTACTAGAGAAGTGAGACATAAATGAATCTGTAAATGAATAAAATTTAAATCATGTCTCGCATGTTTTAATGACCTTTAAATGGAAAAGATACGCTCCCTTTGAACTGGTATCATGGCAGAAAATCCTTTGATGTCCACTTCACAGGGCACTTATGGTCTAATCGAACAAATGTCTGAAGTGATAAGAGATACATACAAAATGTGTGGATCGGTGGTACGTGAAGATTGAAATTGAGAACCGCTGCCATAGACTTCAAAAAAAAAAGATGGATGACGCACCTTCACTCTCTTCCACTGGAGAAAAGTGAAGCTGCCAAAGGGCTTTCCCAAAAGGGCACGGATATATTGCGCTGATTTGGGACCCGAGTCTGCGCAGTAGCAAGCGACGTGGAGCCTAGTCCCGCCCACACCCTCATAGAGACAATCGCAAAAACACGCCCCAACTAAAATAAGATACATATAACTCCAATCTCCTCCTGAAGATCATGAAAAAGTCTGTTAAGCTGTCGATCTCAGCTGTCAATCATGATGTCACACTCCTGTTTTTATAGCATCACATACCTAACTAAAACCTAGCTAAAACTTATTTTTTAAAAAATGAACACTTGAACTTGGATCAGCATGAAAATGACAAGAAAACCTGGAAAAAAATTACTTGAAGTGAAATTTAATTATTTAGTTTGTCTCACATCCCATTAGATCCCTCAGAGATGCATCCTGATATCAGCAGGGCGGCCGTGTTCGGGCTTCAGTTTTTAAATCTTGTGCTCCCCAAGGACAAAAAAACCAACAAGGTGAACTTTTTATTTTTTTTATTTATTTTATTATATATATATTTGTAGTTATTAGTTCCCCCCTTTAATACAGTAGATGCATGTTAATAAAATGTTTGTCTTTATTCAGAACTTTTTTTAGAACATGACCAGCATTTACAGAGTCACATGATACTTACACCAAATGATGAATTTGTTTTATATGGTTTTATTAACTTAATTGTTATTCTGCAAAAAAATTAATTAATACACAATGCATTAATAAATAAATACAATTTATTATAGTTTATTACAAGATAAGTAGTCTGCTTAAGTCCTGTTGATTTCGCTAGACTTTAAGTGGTGACTAATATTATTTATCATTATTTATTATCTCATTATTTATCTCGAGATGAATACTGTCATGGACTCTTTATAAATTTATGCTTTATTATTTCTGTTTTCACAACCAACAGGGAAAAACAACAAAGAAGTGAGCAGGTGAAGAAGTGAACAAGTAGTAATAAGGCCATTAACAGTCTGAGTGTGGAGCCTGGGGTGTGGATTATGAGGAGGGTTTGGCCTCCTTTTGTGATGAGTTCATCTTACACTGGTCAGTCTTTTGATAAGAAACTTCATCATAAATATGTCTGTATTAGTTATGTGCCTCATATAGCTTTTGACTGTTGACATAAATTCTGATCCACTTTTGGGCAGGAAGTTTTTTTTTCTGCTCATTTAGACAGGAAGAGACCATCTGGCATGTAGAGCAGTTTGTCCTTTTGACATTTAGAGGTGTGTGAATCTGAAATTGATGGTGCTACAATAATAAACCGATGTTTAACAAGGAAGCTCATTCAAAATGCTTGTGAACTACTCTTGTGTGCTTCTAATGATCATTTAATGTTGTCTGTGACTGTTCTGTTGTATCTGGTCTCTGTTATACAGCATTACTGTGTCTGTATTATACTGTATCTTTAGATTGTATTTAAGAGACATTCTGTAAATATCTCTGTTCAGATCAAGGTTATTTGAGTGCCACACTTTATACAAGACATCTTTCATTTTAACACTTACTTTATACTGCAGATGTAATCCATCATAAATAACGTCTTTTTTTTTTTCTTTTTTTTTTTAACTTCTCATTGCTAAATACTGTTTAGTCTCATTTTAGTGCTTCATTGTCCTTAAAGAAATAATTTACCCTAAAATGAAAAATCTGTCATGTACCTGTCACTCTTGTGTTCTTCCAAACCCATATGACTTTCTTTTCAATGTGGGAAATAAAAGATGTTAAGCTGAATCAGTTACCATTCACTTTCATTGTATGGGGAAAAAAATGCAAGTAGATGATTTATGATGTATCTTCATATATTTTCATTATGACGTATATTTTATTCATTTATATTATTTATTTATTTATTTATTTTTGTTGTTGTTTGTTTTTGTTTTGTTTTGTTTTTTTCATTTACAGTGTTATGTTCTGTAAATAATAATGTTTCAATAAATAAGTTTCTTTAGTTTGTGCTCTTCTCTGTAACTGCCAGAACAACTGAATTGTCTCCACAGGCTTGATAAGGATTTTTAAGTCCATGAGACAGTAAAGCAGCACATTCCCATTCCCTTTGCCTGTTATAAGAACATTTGTTTTCTAGTCAGATAAATGTGAGGAATATTATTTTTAAGAGACTGTTTGTATATGAATATTGTGCCTTATACAGGTATAATCAACCCGTTCTCATCAATTTGCGTATAAATAACACTCTACACTTTCCAGTTGCGTGTAATACATACGCCAAAGTCCAATTTCGCGTGCATATGATACGCCAATCGTTCCCATTATCTTCTGTGGAGAGCAGATGCTACAAATACCGCACAGCATCTTTTACGGTAGTGACGTCACCAGCGAGGCTCCGTTTGCCCCGTTTGATGCATATAATACACATTCAAACAGGTAAGAAAGGGTAATAATCTCTTATTTTGTAATGAGATCATTATTTTAATTATTTCGGTGCTTCTGTATCTCCTTACATGGGGTCATGTGTTAAAATGGAATTAGTTATAACAGTCGGCTGCTGCGTTAGCACAGCTGCTAACATTAGCCTACCACTGACCTTAGCCTAAGCTAACTTCTAACTGTTGCAGTTTTGAAATAGATAAATAAATAAAATCGTTTTAATCATGTTCACGTGGCTGATGACAGCCTTACAAATCAACCAACCCAGTACGTGATAAACGCGATCGTTGTAAAAGTCTGCACATTTACCATATTTTTACCATAGTAACTGTTGTTTGACCATATTATGTGTAGCCAGTGCACAACAGCCACAACGTTTTACCTCAGTAACCATAGTTTTACTGTGGTATTTGTTTTTAAAGCACAATAACCACAATGCTTACCGTAGTTTTACCTCAATATCCATAGTTTTATTGTGGTATTTGTAGTTAAAGCACAATAACCACAATGCTTACCATGGTTTTACCTCAGTAACCATAGGTTTACTGTGGTATTTGTAGTTGAAGCACAACAACAACAACGTTTACCATGGTTTTACCCTGTAAGCATAGTTTTACTGTGGTATTTGTAGTTAAAGCACAATAACCATAATGCTTACCATGGTTTTACCACTGTAAACGTAGTTTTGCCATTAACTGTGATTTTATGGTGTACTATTTGTAAAGCACAGTAATTACAATGCATGCCACCTTTAATACTTTTTTTTATATATATATAATTTATTTTATACATTTTTATATAAATTAATTTTATAATTATAAATTATTGTAAATATTGTAATTTAATTTTTTTTTCTGTCTTGCGGTTACATCAGATCACTTACTCCAGCAGCTCTTTAAAGAAACCATCTCTTGTAAATGCCATCACTTGTTCCTATTTTTCCGAAATGTAATCCATAATTCATTTACACATAGTTTTGCTCTCTCTTTCTGTGGTCTGTCATGACATTTTCATAATCTCATAATTTTGACCAATTCTGTCAGAAAGCTGCTAGAATTAACAGGGAACTTGAACTGGAAGCTCCCAGTGTTGATCTTGAAGAAGTTATCAAGGAGGCTGAACAAGTCCTTCAGTGATTCAACCTTTCACAGTAACATTAAAGACATTTAGCTTTAACTGATTTGCCTTAATGCACACATCCTTATTTTATCTGTTAATAATAACTTTTCTTTACAGTCGTTCCTCTTAAATATTTTGGTCACAAATTTCTTTTTAGCACATTGTCTCAACATGTATATATTTCTCTTTGTTTCAGCTGAAAGGGAAGACCAAAGGAGGCTGGTCATGGGATCTGAATTGGGCCATTTACATGCATTTATGGAAAAGACCAAAGGCAAACATTTCCAAAGGAATCTCAGGGTCGGCCTGAGCATCTTGACTAAACTGTACTTTAGTTACATTTTGCACAGCTTGCTCCACGGCCCTATCAGAAAGAACCACCAACAAAGTGTCATGTTGAACTCATTCATAAAATTAACAGCAAATCAGCAAATGTATATCATATTGTTCAAGCATACTTGTACAAAATACGACAACTTTCACCTGACTTTTGTCATTGGCCATTGCCTGAACTCTCATGCTAATTTTGCCCATTGTAAGTAGTCGGAGTGTTTGGATCATAAAGTTTATATTAAGTCCATTTTGTTCTTTCTTTATTAACCTTTACAAATTGCCACTGTCTCTTCCCGTTCTAGCAGTACATGATATCTTAAACTTAAAGCTGTTCACACCATGAACAAGAACTATGATAATAACTATTTTAGCATCTACACCAACAGATGACAACATTCTGTTTACTGTTATACATGCTGCACTTACAGTATGTTGTTGTCTGCCATTGTCGTCAATGTTTTTGTTGTTCATCATGTGATCAGTTCTCTTTCTTCCTGTCTTGCAGTCATTCTTCATCAGCTCTCCACAATATCAGCCCTTCCAAAAGCTTCCACATCGCTTTCTCTCGTGTGGCACATCTGCTCACAGTACTTTATTGCTGTCTTCCAGTTTTTGCATGTTTACTTATTTTTTAATTTCTCCTCTACAGTCAACACTCCCATCACTAACTTGTCACGTGACAAATCAGATCTTCAGTTAATTTGGCCAAATCAGATCACTTGAAGCTGTTCACACCAAGAGCAAGAACTACAATGATAACTATTTTAACCTTTTATTTTTCATACTAACAGAAAATAACATTCTGCTTATTATAAGCGTGTGCTGTAGTTATGTTGTCTGCATTTACATGTTCAGACTATTTACAGTCTGGTGGATTTTGATTGGCTGTCAATGTTTTTATTGTTCATCATCTGAAAAAAATTTGTTCTGAAAGAGTTTCCAACCATATTGTTTCTCTCTGTCATTTCTTGTTAAATAGCTGCAGTGTGGATTCATCCTTGGTGTGAAGAGGCCTTTAAACTGCCTACAACATATTGTCAGCAGGTAATCATATTTAAAGAATTCATATTAGCTTGCTATTAAAGAAAAAATCTTTTTTTTATTAGTATTAGTGCACAACATACAACATACGGTAAACACAAAACACAAAAACATCAATAGAACTGTAATGACAGTAATCAGAAATGACAACTTGAATAATGTTAGTAGTATGTGAGTAGCAGTAGTAGCAAATATAATAATAAATACAGCAATGGAACAGCAATGGTAATGGAACAACAATGATAATAACAGTAATGAAAAAGAGCAGAGATGCAATCTGAATAATATTAGTAGTATTGGAATAGTAGTAGCAAGTATAATAATAGATATAGCAATGGAACAGCAATGATAATAACAGTAATGAAAATAATCAAAAATGACAATCTGAATATTAGTAATAGTATTTAAATAGTACTTAGCAAGTATAATAATAATAATAATAGGAACAAGAATAATAGTAGTAGTAATAATAATAATAATAACAATAGTAATACTAAATAATAATAATACTAAAGATGATGATGATAACAATAATATTCCATGATGACGGCAGCAGAAATATCATAAATAATAACAGTAATAATAGTGATAGTAATAATAATTCCAATAACATTAATTAAAATAACACAACGGAAAAAAAGAAAAAAAATCTAATGCTGCTTTCCTCTCACTCTTGCAGACAAAATTCTTCAAAATTTTTCTTCCTCTTATTCCTTTACTTCTTCACTTACACATTCTTTTGCGCTCTGTTGTAAGGTAGAAACTGAGAGTTCACATGATGGCCTTTTCTCAGATTCTGAATCTGATGTGTACAGATGAACTCAGGAGTCTGCTGGAGTTGCCAGGGAACTTGAGCTTGAAGTATATAATTATAAGCAGTTATAATTATATACTTCAAGCTCAAGTTCCCTGGCAACTCCAGCAGGCTCCTGAGTTCATCTGTTCTGTGTTCAAACAAAAATAATAATTAAACATGGGGTCAATAAATATTTACTTGTTTTACAGCTGGAGACCAAAAACACAAAGAAAATCAGTCACAGCAAGCCAGTCAAACCAGTC
Organism: Labeo rohita; assembly: GCF_022985175.1. Lineage (NCBI taxonomy): Eukaryota > Metazoa > Chordata > Actinopteri > Cypriniformes > Cyprinidae > Labeo > Labeo rohita. Next base: position 9,544 of record NW_026127464.1, read on the forward strand.
CTGATGAATGAGGAATGAACATGGTCTTCTTATGCCCAAATAGAAAAGGCAGATTTCCACTGGTATGTATGTATTCAAGCAATCTAGTTATATGCATATGATGTTGATCTCTCAAAAGATAACGTTATTGTTTTTCACATACACATCTTTTTTTCGAGCTCCTAGAATTAGCAAATCAACTGTGCCATCGTCTCTGGAATTTGGGCAGGAAATGACTGAATATGCTGAGTACTGACACCAGCACCTGTAATCACCAACACTATTTCTCTGTTGACTTATTGTTTTGTCTGTTTGTTTGAAGGAGGATGAAGCCAGCTGATGAAGAGATTAATTCAATGGCCATCAGGTATCTGCTGTGAAGACTGCATTCACGGACGGCTCTACTGTGACGGCTCAGATGTTACGACGCATAAAAGTAAACTTCACAACTGAACAACAAGAGTTGTGGAGGGATTCATACCTCCAACAAGAATCAATGGTAAGTCCAATGCAACAACTATAAATTCAAATTCTATATATTGTTTATTGATTTACAACATTTAATACATGTTTTGTCCCTCCAGGACATCTACATCAGGTGGTGTGTGAGGAAAGCACAGAGGACCATCAGAGACTCCAGCCAACTGCATGGATCGCTCTCATTGTTACCATCAGGCAGAAGTTATTGCAGAACCTACACCAGCAGACTGTGAGACAAGTTCTTTCCACAGACAATCAGACTGAACTGAACTCATACCAGTAACACCACACACAGCACATCAACCTCATGTACTGCCCTCTAACAGTTACACTGTCTGGACTCTGACTCACTATTATTCTGCACCCTGACATTCTGTTTGCACTAATTCATACCGTACTGCACTGTCATTATTGTTTATCATTGTTTTCATTTTGTGCTCACTGTATAGCGTAATATTTACCATATATTGTGCTCTGCATGTACTGAGTCCCTTATATATACTGTATATGTATATGTATATGTGTGTGTGTTGCATATATTTAATATTTTTCATCCATACTGTAATGCTGCAGTTTGCACAAAATAATTTCACCTGTACACTTGTGATTATGGTATTGTGACAATAAAGTGATTTGATTTGAACTGGTCATTTCTTTTGTTCATCACTTGTACTGTAGTGTGCTGGATAACAACTGCAAATTGTTTATGACATGGAAGAAGTTTATGGATAAACAAATAATAAGAAGAAAACCAGGAGAGCTCAGATGATGAGCAGGAAACTGAATGTGATTCCATGATGCTCAAGAAATTTGACCATAACCCATTTTTATTTCTCTTGAATATCATTTGTCTTTATAATCTACTTTAGCTGTCTTTATGATGTATTCTCCAGTAAAGTATTGCACATGATGTTGGATAATAAAGTATGGTGAATATTCTGTGTTAGGGATGGTGTTTGGTGAAAACACCATTTAATTTTGTAAACAATACACCTAACTATCATGAGTGTTTTAATTAAGGCATGAACATTTGGTCATATTAATGACATTCAGTTACCTGAAGGGAAGGCTAAAAGATGAATTAGAAGAGACTACATGGACCATATTGCTACAGACACTTAATGCACAACTGAGGGTGATGGACCAGGGAAAGATCAATACTCAGTACATAGATATGAATCTAATACTGTATTATAAGCAAGATGAGCATGCACATTACTGATGTTTCACATCAGAGAAAGAATAAAATAAAGAAAATTTGACACAGAGACACAAATGAGATGTTTTACATTATGATTCTTTGCATTGCATGAATTGTATGGCTTTTGCACCATAAACACACACTGTCTGTACCTTGTCTTACTGAATGATACATTGAAAGTGTGTGATAATACAATGAAGGATCACAATATGTATTTTTTTTTTTTTTTTTTTTTTACATTTGTGTCTTCATTTAGCGTCATCGCTGTATTCTTGCTCCTGATCTAATGAAATCAGTGGAGCCCATTTCAATTGGGAACTGTCTAATTCTTATTCTAAGATAACCATGACTTGTAACTTACATATTGGCAAGTTGCTGAAAAGACAATCTCAAAAATGTGACTCAGCACAGTGTGTTGTCGATGAGGAGAAGAGATTTGTGCACATTTTACTGCCCTTCCATCTCTAGGGACCCAGTAGAGTCCCCTAGAAGAGCAAAAAAATAAATAAATAAATAAAATAAAATAACATTTAAAATGGCTGTAAATCAGTGTCTGATTATAATGACAAAGAGAAAGCTGGCAGGACAACTACTTTTGCTATGTTATTGCATAATGTTTTAAAACGTATATGGAAAGGTGGTATAAAGGTGTTTTAAAAAGTGGTCTAAGTAAAATACCAAATTTCAGCCTGCCTCTTGAATATGCCATAGATGTTTGCACAATGAACATGTTTAAATAAGCTTTGTTCAAAAAAAAAAAAAAAAGATTGTATTTTCACCGATTTTATAATTAAACATTCTAAACTACATTACCCATAAGCCTCTGCCATTCTATCGATGGAACGCGAAAAAAGATAGCGCTGTTATTTGTAGTTTAAAGAAGATATGCTTAGGGTTAGGGCTACAATCTCTGTAAAGTGTCAATTACTCACCACTGTATTGTTAACTGAGGGTATTACAGACGTAATAATAACTGCAAAATGGCAACATCAAGCGTTTTTTAATTTGGTTTAAAAGATAGTCCAATCACAGCGAGTTCTACGAGTGCCATGGGAACTTCAAAGCCAAGGGCAACTCAGTTGAGCAGAGGCGTCACACTTACTTGTCCATATTTGGTCATTTATGACAGGATCTTCCGGGTTCTTGTGGGAAATGGACGGATAATCAGTTGAACGATTTATTTGTCGCCACTCCATATAAAACTGTGGAGTTACCCTGATGCAACAATATATTTGTTGATTACAGTATATAGGTATATATAAATATATATACATATATTTTGGTATACATTGTGTACACCAATATTAATGTACAATAACTAAAGTAAAACGTTTGCATATCCTGTTTGAAAAATAAATCAAAATGTAAAAAAAAAAAAAAAAAAAAAGTTAAACATGCAGTATTTTTCTACTATTCAGTTTAGCTTCTGTAACATTTACAGTGTATTTATAGTGTATTAAATAAACAATTAATCAATGGACCTGGAAATGGTCACTCACTAAAAAATGTTGGGTTAAAAATAACCCAACTAGTAACCCAACTATGGGTTGGTATAGCACCTTCCCATCTATGGGTTATTTTAACCCAATGAATTGGGTTAAAATCCAGTTGGGGTTAAAAGTAACCCAACAGTTGAGTTAATTATTTAGATTCATTTATATCAGTTTTTATTTATTTATTTATTTATTTATTTTAATAAAAATACACTATAACACTACTTTGTTTTCAAATAAATATTTTGTTTATTTAAATATGCAAATATTTTTTTTACAAATATATTTTTAAATGTAAAACAGTCATACTGCAAATGTTTACAAAATAAGTGTACAAGAATGTGAAAATATAATACATTCAAAACACAAATATGCACACACAACTGACATATTTTCAAGATGTACACTGAATTCAAAACCAACAAATGTGACTCTGGTCCACAAAACCCGTCATAAGGGTCGAGTTTTTTGTATTTAAATGTAAACATCATCTGAAAGCTCAATAAATAAGCTTTCTATTAATATGTGGTTTGATAGGATAGAACAACTATTTGAAAATCTGGAATCTGAGGGTGCAAAAAAATCTAAATATTGAGAAAATTGTCTTTAAAGTTGTCCAAATGAAGTTATTAGCAATACATTACTAATAAGAAATTCAGTTTCGATATACTTATGGTAGGAGATTTACAAAATATCTTCATGGAACATGATCTTTACTTAATATTCTAATGATTTTTGGCATGAAAGAAAATTTGATAATTTTGACCCATACAATGCAATTTTGGCTATTTCTACAAATGTACCCATGATACTTATGACCGGTTTTGTTGTCCAGGGTCATAAATGTGTATCAATTCATATTTATTTATATCAACACATACACAAATGTGCACAAATAAAACAAACATAATATACAAACCTTTATCAATAAAACAAAAATAAAAAATCATAAACACAAGTAATAATAATAATAATAATAATAAAACAAAGTAAATCTGCTGGCTGCTGGACTTGCTGATAATCAGCAACATAAAAAGTTTTACAGATCAATAGATACAAAGTTTCTAAGGAAGAGGTAATGTGTTGAAAGAACTCCTGGAACATTAAAGACTGTGTGCTGCAAATGGGTGCAGAGGAGCTTTGGGGGACATGTAGAAATGTCTGAAACACAGATCCACTGCTTGTAGTAAGGTCTTCTGTTCCACTACTTCACTGTTGAAAATGCTAAAACTTGGGAGGAGTTCTTGGAGTTCAGAAATGCTGGTGTCATCCGGTCGCATAAAACTTCCTTCATTCACTCCTTCCTCTGTGATAAGATGAAGCAGAAGAAGAAACATTTTACAGATAAACTAGAAACATTTTTCATAATTGTTGGAAAACCTACACTACTAATCAGAAGTTTTTGAACAGTAAGATTTTTAAAGTTTTTTAAAGAATTCTTTTCTACTCACTAAGCCTGCATTTATTTTATCCAAAATACAGTAAAAGCAGTAATATTGTGAAATATTTTTACTATTTTAAATAACTGCTTTCTATTTTAAAAGCTTTGAAAAGACTGGACAATTACATTTTAAAATATATTCAAATAGAAAGCAGTTATTTTAAATGCTGTATTTTGGATCAAATAAATGCAGGCTTAGACAGAAGGGAATTCTTTAAAAACATTAAAAATCTTGCTGTCCAAAAACTTTTGACTGGTAATGTATATGGATCACTAATATAAATAGTTTACTTACCTTGAAATATTTCAGTTAATTGGCATGTGGATGTTTAATGTATGAGATTCCAGTGTTGTAGTTTTCCCTTCACTGAAGAACCCAATGTCTAAAAATAAGTATAAACACATTTAGTACACATTTAAAAAAAACATGCAAATCTGTCATAGCTTTATATGAGAAATGGCTGTAAGTAGAGGCGATTCTAATATATGCATAACAATATTCAACATAAATAAACCATAAAAACACATTTAGTGTTATTCCAATTAGTGCTCGCTTTCCAAACAACTGACGCTTGCCCTGTTTTGACCAGCAGGCGTCGCCGTTGTGTCACGAACGATTGGAAGCAGTGAATCATTTTGCGAAGCGATTCGTTTAATTGATTCGAAACTTTGAAAAGCTTCGTTTCTCCCATCACGTCTTTCTTTTGGGAAAATGTGATTATTTTTAGACTTTTCTAACAGAGAATTCGCCGAATTTGAGCGCATCTCTGAGCTGCCGCTGAGCGAATCTTACATACTGGACCGAAGTTGAATGATCCGTGCGGCGCGGTTCAAATCAACACCAATGTCTCATTTAGCATTAGCCATTTCCTATATATAACGTTAAATGTGATAATCATTAGTGCGACCAAACAAACTGTAGTCAGAAACCGTACGTCTAGAACCCTTCATCACCTGTAAAATAATACTAAACCTGTAGTAATGGTAGACGGTGATTTCAGTAACATAAGTAGTCCTATATACATTTCACCATACATTATTAACTTTAGGTTACTGTAATACATCTCTAAACAGTTTTACAACTTTCTGCTAATTTTAATTTACTTTATTACTGCTAGCGGCCTAACTGGGACAGCTAAGGTAACGTTAATGTGAAGTTATTCGTTTACAATGGAGCTCATTCTCAGTAACGTTACAATACACTGACTAAAGGAAACTACAACTTCGTTAAAAAACAAACATACAACAACAAAAGTTCAATTTTGAAGTGGATTTCACGTTCTTCTTATAAGTATAATGTTATAAGAGTTATCAAAACCCTGTTACTCACCTCATACTGATGCAGCAGCAGCTTCTTCTGTCGTCAGTCACCGTCGTCCGTTAAAATTTGAACTGTCGCCGCGGGAACCAATTAAACCCAACGCTGGGTTATTATTAAAAACAACCCAACGATGTTTAAAAAATAACCCAACGTTTTAGAAAATAACCCAACATAGTGACCCAATATGTGTAACCCATCTATTGGGTTAAAAAAATAACCCATCTATTTTTACTGTGCATTCTTAGATCTGCCAGTTTAATTATAGGAATAATAATAATAATAATAAATCATGAAATCACACATTTTGTAGTCATTTCCCAATGTTTATTGATATGTCAAACTTTTCCCAGATAAACAGTGCTCAGAACAGCATTCTCTCTACAGTTTGTGTCATTATGAAAAAATGAAAAACAAAACAAAAAAACTGTTGATTATAAAAATTTACAATACTCAAAAATAAAAAGAGAATTTGTTTACAGAACATGTTACAAGATGCCAAATATTTCTTCCCTTAAACAAGTTAGGCACAAATGATTAAGAGCAATACTTCAATATTTTACAATTATTACCTTATATGATATATTTCCTGTTTCCTTTCATCATTGTTTGCTTCTATTGTGACTAAATGCAAGACAAATGAATGATTAATAATTATAATTTTATAGTTAGTTGTTAGTGGTAGTTATAAATCACTATACAGTATATTGACAGGAGTGCCCACAGTAGAGATGGGAGTGAGTGTTGACTGTAGAGGAGAAATTAAAAAAAAAAGTAGACACACAAAAACTGGAAGACGGCAGTAAAGTACTGAGTGCAGATGTGCCACATGAGAGAAAGCAATGTGGAAGCTGTTGGGAGGGCTGAAATTGTGGAGAGCTGATGAAGAAGGACTTAGCAGTCTGTGAGAAATCCTGCAAGACAGGAAGAAAGAGAATTAATCACATGATGAGCAAAAAAAAAAAAAAAAAAACATTGACAAAAACAGATGGCAGACAACAACATACTGTAAGTGCAGCATGTATAACAGTAAACAGAATGTTGTCATCTGTTGGTGTAGATGCTAAAATAGTTATTATCATAGTTCTTGTTCATGGTGTGAACAGCTTTAAGTTTAAGATATCATGTACTGTTAGAACGGGAAGGGACAGTGGCAATTTGTAAAGGTTAATAAAGAAAGAACAAAATGGACTTAATATAAACTTTATGATCCAAACACTCCGACTACTTACAATGGGCAAAATTAGCATGAGAGTTCAGGCAATGGCCAATGACAAAAGTACAAGTGAAAGTCGTAGAATTTTACATAACTACACTTGTACAAAACAATATAAATTTGCTGATTTGCTGTTAATCGTATGAATGAGTTCGACATGACACTTTGTTGGTGGTTCTTTCTGATGGTGCCGTGGAGCAAGCTGTGCAAAATGTAACTAAAGTACAGTTTAGTCAAGATGCTCAGGCCGACCCTGAGATTCCTTTGGAAATCTTTGCCTTTAGTCTTTTCCGTAAATGCATGTAAATGGCCCAATTCAGATCCCATGACTGGCCTCCGTTCATCTTCCCTTTCAGCTGAAACAAAGAGAAATATATACATGTTGAGACAATGTGCTAAAAATAATCTGGAACCAAAATATTTAAGAGGAACGACTGTAAGGAAAGTTATTATTAACAGATAAAATAAGGATGTGCGCATTAAAGCAAATCAGTTACAGCTAAATGTCTTCAACATTACTGTGAAAGGTTGAATCACTGAAGGACTTGTTCAGCCTCCTTGATAACTTCTTCAAGATCAGCACTGGGAGCTTCCAGTTCAAGTTCCCTGTTAATTCTAGCAGCTTTCTGACAGAATTGGTCAAAATTACGAGATTATAAAAATATTATGATGAACCACAGAAAAAAAGGAAAGGTGTGGCAAGCATTTTGTGCTTTACAACAAGTATACTGTAAAAAATAAATAAATAAATAAATAAATAAAATAAAATAAAATCACAGTTACTGGTAAAACTATACTTACAGTGGTAAAACTATGGTAAACGTTGTGGTTGTTGTGCTATAACTACAAATACCACAGTAAAACTACAGTTATAGTGGTAATACAGTAGTCAACATTTGAAGTGGATCAAAAAAGTTAATCAAAGTTGTCCTAAGACAAGAAGGGGTTTTGCTTTTAGGACAACTTTGATGAAGGGTACTAATGTTAGCAGCTGTGCTAACGCAGCAGCCGACTGTTCTAACTAATTCCATTTTAACACAAGAGCCCACGTAAGGAGATACAGAAGCACCGAAATAATTAAAATAATGATCTCATTACAAAAGAAAAGATTGTTGCCCTTTCTTCCCTGTTTAAATGTGTATATGCATCAGGTGAATGGGGCAAACCGAGCCTCGCTGGTGACGTCACTGCCGTAAAAGATGCTGTGCGGTATTTGTAGCATCTGCTCTCCACAGAAGATAATGGGAACGATTGGCGTATCATATGCACGCGAAATTGGACTTTGGCGTATGTATTACACGCAACTGGAAAGTGTAAAGTGTTATTTATACGCAAATTGATGAGAACGGGTTGGTCTGTTCTGTAAAAGTAAAAAGAAGTCACCGGACAGAGAGTTCGCCCATTAGTATTATAACTGAGATGGCCCAAAGTTTACACACATAACAGTAAACCAGGTTTATTTAATCAAAAATACAGGGAAAAAAAAAAAAAAAAAGTAATATTGTGACATATTATCGCAATTTAAAATGCTGGTTTTCTATTTGAATATATTTATTACAAAACCCTTCAGAAATCATTCTAATATGCAAATTTTGTATATGTATATTTGTAATAGGCATATATTGTATATTTGTAATATGCAAATTTTGTATAATTATTGTAGTGTATTTTGTTAGAAAAGATTTCTATTGTGAATAAATGCTGTTCTTTCCAACTGTTTCCAGCATTGATAATAAATCAGCATATCAGAATGATTTCTGAAGGATAATGTGACACTGAAGACTAGAGTAATAATGCTGAAAATTCAGCTTTGCATCACAGGAAAAAATTATATTTTATAGTATATTCAAATAGAAAACATGTAATTTAAATTGCAATAATATGTCACAATATTACTGTTTTTCTGTATTTTTCATTAAATTAAATGCAAAGTTCATGAGCAGAAGAGACTTCTTTATAAAAACAAACAAAAAACAAACAAACAAAAAAAAAACAACAACAACAAAAAAAAAAACAATACAAATCTTACTGATCCCAAACTTTTTAACGGCAGCGTGTGTGTAAATATATATATATATATATATATATATATATATATATCATTTAGATATAATATTACATAAAATTAACTGAATTCAAAATTTTAACCTTAATATGTACGGCTTGGCCTTCTCCACAGCCTAAACAAGCGTAAGTCTCTCCTGAGGGCGATCGAAGATAAAAATAAATATTAAAATGAAAACTATAATAATAATTAAAAAAAAAAAAAAAAAAAAAAAAAAAAAAAAAACTTGCATTGAAACCTACAAATACTTCTAATAATAAAATGTTATTAAAAAGAACCGTTTACCGTTTGTCAGCAATGCGTCCATCATCAACGACCTTGATTGATTTCTAAACTTCTTCTCAGGTGACCGCGTAACCGGATTGACCAATGAAATCAAGCCAGAAACGTGAGTCATGGTTTTCGCATTGGGGGCGGGGTTTGCGCTTAAATGGTTTGGGAAAAGAAATGACGCGAAGAGCTTAGTTCCAACCACTGATCTATATATAATATTCTCTATTATAGATCAGTGGTTCCAACCCTAATGAAACACACCTGTCTGTAATTATCAAGTGCTCCTTCAGATCCTAATTAGCTGGTCCAGGTGTGTTTGGTCAGGGTTGGAGCTGAACTCTGCAGGAAGGTCGATCTTCAGGACCAGGGTTGAGCACCCCTGGTACCAGAGTGGAGTTGAGTGACACCTACTGACTGTTGCATGTTTTACTATTACTACTATATTTTATATTTATATACTATGTTTTATGTATATATTTATGTCACTACAATGTGTAGTTTTACTGGTAAGTTCTTGTTTGTTATTTTCCAGTAATCTGTGTAAGTTTTGTAGTCCTTTGTTATTTTATTATTTATTGCTTTATATATACTTCTGTAAGGACACAGATTCTGGGAGGACTTTTCTGCTCTCTCATATACTGCAGGGACAACTTTCCAAGTATATGCAAAAGATCTCCAGAAATTCGTCGACTCCTGCCCACAGCTAAAAGGAAAAACTGACAGCATGCCTATTAAAAATAAATGTGGAACATAATTTGTTGTTTGATTTTACTGTTGTTTATACTTTGTATGAAAGTGGTTGTCATTTTTTTTTACCTACATTCTGTTCTTTAAAAAAGTTCTGTTAAAATTTTGTTAAATAATAAAAATATTTAGTCGAGCTGTTGTGGCAAAATAAAACCGACTCTCACCAAAGTAAGAGACAAACTCAGTCAAATGTCTTTTATAATTTATTCTTTGCAAAGAAGGTCAGACAGTCATACAGAAACACAGGTTACTGCAGAGTGCGACCCAGAAGGGAGGGCTCACTCCAATTTATATCTCTTCCCTAGCCTTCAAGGTTACATTCCCTAACTGGTAACTTTCCACACATAGTAAGAGTCAGACAAATACATTCTGCTACGTCATACTCCCAAGATTCAAATCTTTATATTTAGGGCCCTAACACACTTCTCTTATATCATTCGTATAGCAGGTTTAAATAAAGCAGACCCATACACAATATTCTATAAGCACATAGATGAGTAAAATGAATTTTTCTTCACACGAGCTGACTGACAAGGAGAGAGAAAGACAAGACCATGGCGGAAGACTTTCAAAACGAAATGCAATAGTGCCTGTTTTAAAAATATTTTGTATTTTAAAAAGCCTGTTATCTGCCGTTTATATAAGGTGATAGTGGAAGTTTCATATTTATTTGGTTCCACAGTGTTTGCTGATTTTTATTTATTACAACTGTGTAATTAACTTTTTTAAAAATATATATATATATATATATATTACATCAAGGTGTATGCGATGCTTCCAAGCTTTCTTATTAGTTTTGCTAATTAACGTTCTACGTTTCTTATTTATTTGGTTACATAGCGTTTACTGATTACTGGTTTTGTATTATTTTATATTATTTGTATTTGTATTATTTTATATTAGGCATACAACCAGTGCTGGACTGGTAATCTGGCACACCGGGCATTTTCCCGGTGGGCCGACGCACTTTTGGGCCGGTACATTTCCCCCCACCCCCGCCAGGGACAGCGGCCCATCACAAAGCACCACAGAGTGATAAAGTCTTGCTTCGCCTATGTTAAAATATCGCTTCACCTCTCAGAATCTACAGACCAAAGCGAAACGGTGGTGCTGAAAAGTTCATGGAAAAGTATCTTAAAAATTTGAAGGCGGATGCCGCAAAATGTGCCTCGTCGTTAGCAATTCCGAAATGTACACAGCAGCGTTATCAAAAACATGCTTGCTCTGCAGTGAGTGATGCGGGCAAGAGGGACAGGCAGCAGGAGGAGAGGAGTTTAATCGGTAAGGAGCTTGATACCAGGGGCTCGCATGAAGGGGAAACGGAGGGATCTAACCTGTCCCAATGCGTGTGCGCGCCAGGAGTGTAGAATATGTAAACATTTTTTTTATAAAACGAAAATTCGTCCCTTGCGCTTTTTTGGCCAAGTCAAGTGTGTTCACAGAGAGTATTTCATGACATAGGCCAATGCAAATAAATCTAGATTTGAATATGATCTGACGTTTTGTTTTTATCCAAAACAATGAGATGGGATAGGCAATTCACATTCTTTTCTTTTTTTTTTTTTTTTTTTTTTTTTTTGTGAGTTTGCAATATATTCAAATCAGCGGCGATTTTTGGATTTTCAGTTTAGGGGTCTCAGCCCCCAATGAGGCTATTATAATATATATATATATATATATATATATATATATATATATATATATATATATATATATATATATATATGTATGTATATATACAGTACTGTCAAAAGTTTTAGGCCACTAGTATTTTTACCAGCTAAAAAAATGGTTTAAAGTAAGTTATTTCTATCTTTTGCTGTAGTAAGTAAAAAATATCGGTTTACATTTCCAAACACTGTTTGCCATTAATTGTAATAATCTAGTGAGATTTTTGTTTGCACAAGGAGTCTGACAACAGCCTGTGCTCCATACAAAAATCTCACTGTATTATTATAATTAATGGCAAAATGAATGTTTAGAAATGTAAACTGATATTTCCTACTGACACACTACAGCCAAAGACCGACTTTAACTGACTTTAAACCATTTTTTAGCTGATGAAAATACTAGTGGCCTAAGCCTTTTGCACAGTACTGTGTATATATATATATATATATATATATATTATACACAAAATTACGGTTTGCATTTCTAGTACAACCCTATTTCCACATGCACTGGAATATGCATTATATTGGACGTTAAATTTTCAGAAGAAGCTGTGGAGGGGTGAACACAGAGAAAACTACAGTAGACGGGGAACCGATTGCTCCTTTTATGACAATGAACCGCACAGATGCAGATATTATAACAATCTATTGATAAACACACACCTTGTCTGTTTATCATTCTGCGCCGCCCATGATGCAAATACTTAACTTTCAATATTAAAGATACCAGTACTGTAATCAATGTGTTAAAAAAAAATCATAATTTATTAATTTATTATAGTTGCATACTTATTTTTATTATTTGGAAATGACACTTCGACCTTTTAGTTTCTTTCTTTGGGGATATGGTAGGCTATACCTATAGGTATATATGTTGAGG
>NW_026127465.1:0-22253 GCF_022985175.1 Labeo rohita
CTATCCTTGACCTTCCTATCACACATAGATTACAGATTAAATGTGTGTATTATTACTGCCTTGTAATTTGTGTGAGTATTTTCATTGGTATTCTGTTATATGCATTTGTTATGATAGATCAGTGGTGTAGTATAACTTACCTATGGCATCTTTGGTCTCTTTGAATTTGTATTTTTGATGATCTAAATGATGGTGTATATTATATGTTGATACCTTTGCAACATATTAGTGTTTTAAAAATCCTTAGTAGTTTTTGCATCAACACCCAATGGAACTACATATGCAAAATACCATGGTGCAGACAAATAGTCATAAACCTTTCCTCCACAAGTGAAAGTCACCATTGGCTCTTGAACCTCCTGGAAGTGTAGCTCCAGAGAACTTAAATGCGTCACATGAGTGATCCCCCGAGCTTCCTCTCTCTCCTCTCTGCAAATCTTCTGATCGCTGCCCATGGAAGGACTCATGGGGAGCCTGGAGCTGGCACAGGACATGCCCAGTGAGGAGGATGAACTAGAACTCTTAGGGACTCTCTCTCTCAGCTCTTGGTTCTTCTTCATTTTGGGGAAGAAACTCCCAGTCACCATCGGGTCAGAACATCTTTGGAGTTCATCACTCTTCAGACCCAGAAGAATGTGATCGCGATTCCAAAACCACCACTTTTCCAAACCATCAAGACTTTCACCCGAGACTGCATTCGGACACTTGTTCAATGACCAAGGCAATGCAAGTATCGTACATCTAACTAAACAAAACAGAGATTTAGTATAAGCTGTAGACAGCACTGATGGTTTCACTCAGGTGGTTAACTTCATAGCTTCATTTCCTTGTCTCTTTCATGGCTTTTCACTGACCCTTCTCCCATGTATGAGTGCTTTCATGTTTGTTTGTTTAGATCAGAATCAGAATCAGAAAGAGCTTTATTGCCAAGTATGTTTGCGCATACAAGGAATTTTTTTTAGTGTCATTAGCTTCCAGTACACAGAGACAGCAACAACATACAGACAATAAAATAAGATGAGAATAAAATACACGTATGTAAATATAAATAGATAAAAATTAGAAAAATAGGGAAATAAATAAGTGGCATGTACAGTTGTGCTATAGATGATAGAATAGAATAGAATAGAATAGAATAGAATAGAATAGAATTGAATAGAAAGACGTAGAGATGCAGGGATGTGCTAGGGTGGGGGCGGTAACTAATAAATAAAAAGTTATTGCACATTTTTATTGCACAATGGAAGGAACATTTAACTGTTCATAAGGTGGATTGCCTGGGGGAAAAAAACTGTTCTTGTGCCTGGTTGTCCTGGTGTTTGGGGTTCTATAGCGCTGACCAGATGGTAAAAGTTAAAAGAGATGATGACTTGGATGCGAGGGATCCAGAGTGATTTTCTGAGCTCTTTTCCTCACTCTGGATGAATATAGTTCTTGAAGGGTGGGCAGGGGAGAACCAATAATCCTCTTGGTAGTCCGAACCATTCTCTGTAATCTTCTGATGTCTGATTTTGTAGCTGAGCCAAACCAGACAGTTATTGATGTGCAGAGAACAGACTCGATGATGACTGAGTAGAACTGTTTTAGCAGCTCCTGTGGTAAGTTGAACTTTCTCAGCTGGCGAAGGAAGTACAACCTTTGTTGGGCCTTTTTTTACCATGGAGTGTCCCACTTCAAGTCCTGGGAGATGACAGATCCCAGGAACTTGAATGTCTCCACTGTAGCCACAGTGCTGTCCATGAGGGTGAGTGGAGAGAGTGCAGGGGGGGTTCCTCCTGAAGTCTACTATCATCTCTACAGTTTTGAGCGTGTTGAGCTCCAGGTTGTTATGACGGCACCATACAGCCAACTCTTTAACCTCCTGTCTGTAGGCAGACTCTTCACCATCCTGAATGAGGCTGATGAGTGTGGTGTCATCTGCAAACTTCAGAAGCTTGACAGGGGGTCTTTAGAGGTGCAGTCGTTGGTGTAGAGGGAGAAGAGCAGTGGAGAAAGAACACAACCCTGAGGAGCGCCAGTGTTGGTGGTGTGGCTGCTTGACATCAATTTCCCCAGTCTCACCAGCTGTTGCCTATCTGTCAGAAAGCTGGTGATCCACTGAGAGATATAGCTAGGAACAGAAAGCTGGTTTAGATTGGTCTGGACGAGTGCAGGAATGATGGTGTTGAAGGCCGAACTGAAGTCCACAAACAGGATCCTCACATGAGTCCTTGGTCTGGCCAGATGTTGCAGGATGAAGTGCAGTCCCATGTTTACTGCATCATCCACGGACCTGTTTGTTTGGTAAGCAAACTGCAGGGAGTCCAGTAAGGGTCCAGTGATGTTCTTCAGATAAGCCAGAACCAGTTTTTCAAACGACTTCATGATCACAGACATTAGCGCCACAGGTCTGTAGTCGTTAAGTCCTGCTATCTTGGTTTTCTTTGGGACGGGGATGATGGTGGAGCGTTTGAAGCATGATGGAACTTCACATAACTCCAGAGACCTGTTGAAGATCTGTGAAAAGATGGGGGCCAGCTGGTCAGCACAAGTTTTCAGACAGGCTGGTGTCACACTGTCTGAGCCTGGTGCTTTTCTCCGTTTGTTCTTTCTGAGGACCTGGCGCACGTCATTTTCACTTATTTGGAGTGGAGGAGGGGGGGAGAGGGGGGTTGCTGGAGGTGTTAGTGGTTGTGAAAAGATATTGTCAGAACGGGTGTGGGGGTTTCGAATCTACAATAAAACTCATTTAGGTCTTCAGCAAGTCATTGGTTTGCCTCAGTGCTGGGGGATGGCGTGTAGTTTGTGATGGCTTTCAGACCTTTCCACACTGAAGCTGGTTCGTTTGAAGTGAACTGATCTTCTAACCTTTTTGCATAGGTCCTTTTAGCCACTCTAATCTCTTGTTCAGTGTGTTCCTGGCCTGATTGTACAAGACTCTATCCCCTTTTCTGTAGGCATCCTCTTTGGCTTGACGAAGATGTCTGCACACCAGTTTTGCTGTAAACCATGGCTTATCATTATTGAATGTTAAATAAGTCCTGGTAGGAATGCATATGTCCTCACAGAAACTGATATATGAAGTTACAGTCTCTGTGAGTTCATCCAGATCGTTTGCAGCAGCTTCAAAAACACTCCAATCAGTACATTCGAAACAGGCTTGTAAAACCCGCTCTGTTTCATTAGTCTGTCTCCCGTGCTCCCGTGCTCCATTAGTCCTGTGTCCAGTGCTGCAGAGTGGTGTGCGCTTGTAGCTCCCTGGAGCTTCGTTTTTTCTGTAGAAATCTCACTAATCTTACTATTACTTTCTGTTGTTTAAAGTGATAAAATATAGCTTTATTCCCACCAGATTTCTGATATTATCCATTATCTAATCATCTCATCAAATTAATCCAATCGTTCGCTTTTATTCTATAACCGTGAGTGCAACGCTGTGCAGTGCGTTAGCATTCCGTTTGCCGGTTAGCCTGCCATTTGCGTTCCCACTCACATCTCTATTCTACTACCGCTTTCCTTTTTTCCCTCTTTCCCTCGTTCTCGTTGATTGCTCGTTTTTATTCTACAACCACGAGTGCAGCGTTCCTGCAGTGTGTTAGCCGGTTAGCTTGCCATTCACTTTTATTTTTGGTTTCTATTCGCATCTACAAACGTTGTTTTTTCTCCCCCTGCCTCTCTCTTCACCAGTTCATCAAACAACAGTGGTGAGTTGTAATCGTTCTGCACCTACGGTGAGTAATGGCTTCTTCTCCTTTTTTGGTAGTTTGCAGCACCTGCCATATGCATAGCTTATCAATCTCTGTCGGGCAGCAAGGGATTCACATGTGATAAATGCAAGGAAATAGTTAGGCTGACAGAGAAGATTTCAGAACTAGAGACACGCATCCAAACTTTAATTGAGGATAGTAAGAATGTGAGGGCCTTAGATACGGCTTTGGATGTGACTAGCTCAGGAAGTTCCGTACATTGTTCGGTTCCGGTAACTTCACCTTTGCAGCAGGGCAACTGGGTGACTGTGAGACGGCATAGTCGCGGGTCAAAACACCACTCTTCCGTTCCGATCAGAACATTAAACAGGTTCTCCCCACTCAGTGACGCACCCACTGAGAAACCTGATGAAAGTGCTTTAGTTATTGGCGATTCTATTGTACGGAACGTGAAAATAGAGACACCAGCCACCATAGTCCAATGCCTACCAGGAGCCAAGTGCCTGACATCTTGGCAAATTTAAAAGTGCTGGCTAATGCTGAACGTAAATTCAGTAAGATTGTTATTCACATCGACACAAATGATGTTTGACTTCGCCAGTCGGAGATCACTAAAAATAATATTAAAGAGGTGTGTGAACTTGCAAGTATGATGTCAGACACTGTAATTTGCTCTGGACCCCCCTCGTATCGTGGTGATGAGATACATAGCAGACTGTTGTCACTAAATGGCTGGATGTCTAAGTGGTGCCCGCAGAATAACATAGGTTTCATAGACAATTGGACAAGTTTTGAGGCAGACCTGACCTGTTGAAAAAGATGGTCTTCATCCCTCCAGGAGTGGTGCTGGCATTCTCTCTAGTAATATGGCATATAGTCTTAGAGTTTGCACCTTAACTGGGCCCAGGTCAGGAAGCATGACTGGCACATCCGACAGTCTGGAGCATCCTCACGTCACCAAAATCAGCCATTTCTCAGCACACAGAGACTTTTTGGGAGATATCAGAAACCTGTGTCTGTTCCCGTTATGCTAGACAATCCATCCAAAACCAATTTAAGAGTAACAATCTAATTGATTTTCAACAAATAGAAAAAGTACATAATGCAGAGAAACAAATGAAAAAAACTGGCTTATTGAATTTCTTACTGCTAAATTTTAAAAAAAAAACTTTTTATAAATGATTTTGACCTAAAACCACTCATTGTCAAAATCATATTCAGACTTAATACTGTCACATGGAATTGATGTCAATGCCATTGAAATTCTGCACCAAGGTGATGATATTCCGATCATTATCTTTCTGTTGTATACACATTTCCTAAAACTGTCAAAAAATTCATTTTTCAATTTAGAAAAATCCTTATTAAAAGCTCTTCCTGACAGATCTGAAACCTCAGCATGTGCAGCTCAGAAAAACTTGATGATTTATTGGAAACAATTGAATCTTCCTAGAGGACTCAAAATCAACTGTGGGTGAGACTCTTTTCTTATGCCCCAAATGAAACAACCTACCTAACATTGGAGCAGACAGCTGAGGAGAAATATTCCTATAATTCAAATCCGTTAAATTGTTAGGCTGCATTAATTAGGTCAACCGGAACTGGGAACACTTCCCATAACACAGATGTACTCAGTGCATCGTCAGAAGAATGGCATCTACGCTAATATTAGTCTGTTCCTTTCTTATTCCGAGGTTACCTTAACCACCAGATCCAGTCCGTATCCATATCAGATGGTCACTGCAGTCCTCCGGATCCAGTCCGTACCCAGCCCAGACGGTGGATCAGCACCTAGAGACATCTCTAGACGTTCTCTACAGCCCTGAATGTCAGCGGAGACCACATCGACTAGATGAGCCCCAGAGATGGATCCCCAGTGAAGACCTCGTCACCTAGACGGTCACCGGCACAAGACCACAAGAACCAGATGAGTCCTCTGCGTCCAGCCAGAGGAGAA
The DNA here is from genome assembly GCF_022985175.1 of Labeo rohita. Classification (NCBI taxonomy): domain Eukaryota; kingdom Metazoa; phylum Chordata; class Actinopteri; order Cypriniformes; family Cyprinidae; genus Labeo; species Labeo rohita. The sequence goes on from NW_026127465.1 coordinate 5,641, forward strand.
CTGGCCCCCCGACTGAGCCTGGTTTCTCCCATGGTTTTTTTCTCCATTTGTCACCAATGGAGTTTTGGTTCCTTGCCGCTGTTGCCTCTGGCTTGCTTAGTTGGGGACACTTTCTTCACACGACATTGCATGTTATTTTATTGTACTTGATTAACTGCCTTTACCTAAAAATTGAGTGTTTACTGTTGCCCTTTTGCATTATTGATGTACTATTCCCTATTTAATACTGTACAGCTGCTTTGTCACAATTCTGTATTGTTAAAGGCGGTATATAAATAAAGATGACTTGACTGGACTTGACAAGAGGAATACGACAACTGTAGCCAAATTCCTTGACACATCTGTGTGTGGTGGCTCTAGATGCCTTAACTCCAGCCTTAGTCCATTCCTTGTGAAGTTCACCCAAATTCTTCAATCGATTTTGCTTGACAAGCTTCTCAAGGCTGTGGTTCTCTCTGTTGGTTGTGCATCTTTTTCTTCCCCACACTTTTTCCTTCCACTCAACTTTCTGTTAACATGCTTGGATACATCACTCTGTGAATAGCCAGCTATTTGGCAATGAATATTTGTGGCTTACCCTCCTTGTGAAGGTTGTTAATGATTGTCTTCTGGACAGATGTCAAATCAGCAGTCTTCCCCATGATTGTGTAGTCTAGTGAACCAAACTGAGAGACCATTTTGAAGGCTCAGGAAACCTTTGCAGGTGTTTTGAGTTGATTAGCTGACACCATATTCTAATTTGTTGAGACAGTGAATTGGTGAGTTTTTGTTAAATGTGAGCCAAAATCATCACAATCAAAAGAGCCAAAGACTTAAACTACTTCAGTCTGTGTGCATTGAATTTATTTAATACGCTAGTTTCACAAAATTGAGTTGAATTACTGAAATAAACTTTTCCACGACATTCTAAATTATTGAGATGCACCTGTTATAGATATAGCAAACTCATGCACTCCACTGCACTGCAACAGACACAAGATAGAAGTGTTTTAACAGTTGTGCCAAGCTGAAAATTGGTTAGGAAAACTGTGTGAAATGATTTAAAAAAAGTGATCTATAAAGGGAGAAATGGGTCCTAGAGATCATTTAATGAGACTGAGAAGAGAGCCAAGTAAAATAACTGCATTGGCCTACATAGGTACCATCTGATTTAGGCACTATTGGAGGGGTAGTGAAGGAAGCTATTACTAGCTCTGGTCAAACAGACAGTCTACTGCTTTTTTTCGCTATCAATATTCATTTATTCAAATTAATTAAGTAAATGTAAGGTCTCTGTAGAAATTATAATGAAGGAAATAGCAGGATTGGGCTGACTGCAGTGAAGCCTATTTAATGTTTAATCAACAGCAACTCAGAGAGGTGAAGGACCTCATCCTCTTTTATCTTTGAGCATGGGTAACCACTTGGGGTGTAACGGTACACAGATGTCACGGTTTAGTATGTACCTCGGTTCAAGGGTCACAATTCGATATGATTTCGGTACAACAGAAAAAAAAAATCTACTATGCTAGGTTTCTTGTAAGTTATTTTAAACAGACAGTAGTACAAATTACAATTTTTCCATCTACATGTGAAAATACTAAATATTAAATCAAATTAGTGTCATATATAGGCTATAAAATCTGCTGTACATATATACATAAAAGCTGCATTGGATCCGTTTCCCTCGTCAATCCTCCGGGTTAAAAAAGAAATTTATCCCCACGGGGACCCAAACTTTCACCGGACATTCAGCTGATAGGGGCGCGGACAAAAATTTTTTGCAGGTTAAAACAAATCACACCCCTGGATCAATACCCCCGTGAGTTTCCCCTCAATATCAAACTTTCCCTCCCCCGGACTGTTAAAAAAATTGAGTTTTTTGGCAAGCATAACCCAACCCCCCCCACCCCTTTGGGACCCCAGGGCCCGGCCGTTGCTGGGGGGCTTTTTTGGAACTTTGCACTGTTGTGGTGGGTTAAAAATTTGCCCGGGGGGGGTTTGCCAGGGGGAACGCGACAACGCGGCAATGGCGACCGCGCTCCCCCGTGGGGTGGCGGTCATCCCGGGCACGATCCAGCATTCCGTTTCCCCCCGGATCGCTCGTGGGAAGCGGCCGTCCCGGAGCGTTTAAAGCTATGGGGGACGGGGGGGCCCGGTCACAAGATGGCGGGGAAACAAACTCCGTCACGTACAGCTCCCAAACCCCCCCAGGCTATATGGAGTTACAGCTGCATTTCCTGATCAAGTCAATTTCCCAAGCCCAAGTCAAGTTCCCGGGCTGTGTTTCCGAGTAAAGGGGGGTTTTTCAAGTCAAGTCAAGGTACGGCTGTTTTTCCTGAGTCAAGTAAAGTTCCCCTTTTTTTCCCTGGGGTCTTGTAAAGGGTTCCCAAGTGGGGGTAAAATTGCAGCTGTGTTTCCTGTGCCCAAGTCAAGTCAGGGCTATTCCCCCCTGTCCCCGTCAGATTACAGCCATTTTTTTCCTGAGCCACTGCAAAGATGGCTCCCAGAAACCCCCTGAAAAGATGGCTAAAAAGCCGGGCCCACCACAAGAGGGCTTTTAAGAATTTACAAAGAGGGCCCGCCATCTCCGGGCCCCTCCACAGTATGGCCGCCACCCGGGGGATGCCCCCTGTGGTCATGATGGCCCGTGGGACACTCCTCTGGACGGTATGGGCAGCTAAAAGGTGCTCCTTTGCCACGGCGGCTCCCCAGGTCAAGTCAATAAAAGGGTCAACCCAAGTCACGGGCTGTTCCCCACGAGTCAAGCCAAGTCACAACTTTTCCTTCCAGACCCAAGTCAAGCTTCAGCCACTGCTCCAGAGTCAAGTCAGGCTCGGCTGTGGCCTCCAAGCCCAATGGCTCCCAAGCCCGGGGCCCCCAAAGGGGTTTTTCCCCCCTGGCCCAATCATGTTGTTCCTGATAAAGTCATTTACATTTTTTTTCCGGGAACCCAAACCCCAGTTCGGCTGGGGTACAAACAGGTAAAATTCCTGCTGATCTTCCATACGAAGCAGGTAAAGTCCGGTTGGTCCCATAAACCCCAAAGTCACTTTGCCCCCCGGGCCCTCCGGGACCACGCCTCTCTGCCCCCAAAAGTAAAGTGCCTCGTCTGACCGCCCGAGTCAAGTCACGCCTCGTCTGGGCCCCCAGAGTCAATCATCTCGGGCCCTCCAAAGCCCCGTCACATCTGTCTATCTGTCTAAAAACCCCCACCATTTTCTCGTCCGGGCCCTTAAAAATAAAATCCCCCCGCCTAAGGCCCAAGCCTCTCCATGTTTCATAAAGACCTCCCGGGTGCCTCGTATTTCTCGTCTATTCGTAAAGGGGCCAAGCCCACGTCATCTGTTCCCCAGGCCGTGCCATGCCTGTCAGTACCCCACGACCCAACCCCCTTCCCGGATACCCCGGTGCACTGGACCCCACAACCTCCACCCCCCCCTTTTTGCCCTTTACCCCCAATGGGGTTTTCCCACCTGGGTGTGTGTGGGCTGCACCCCTTTCCCCCCTGGGGCCCCACGTTTTTAGGGGATCTGCTCCAGAGCCCCCGTCGTCTCAAACCTGCTCCAGATTTTCCTCACGATCCGGGCCCTTTTCCAGAGCCCCCGTCTGATCCCCGGGAAGCCGGGGTCCCCCTCCGGGTCCCCAAACCTGCTGCAGGCCCCGTCTGGTCCCCACCGGCTCCAGGCTCCCCCCCCAGTCAAAACCCTTTTCCCAAGGGGTTTCCCGTCTGGTTAAGTCTGCTCCAGGGGCCTTCCCCCAGGCTCCCCGGCCCCCCAAGAGGTGTTGGCTCTCCCATAGAACCTCTTATGGAGGGCTTTAAACACAAAACTCTCTGTTTCCCCCTTTTTCTGTCTGCATCCTCTGTCACTGTTTTCCCCGGCCCAATCAGGGGGCCACCTCCTTTTTCCCCCCCAAGGGGCTTAAACTTTAAAGGTTTGGGGCACTCCCCGCCGGGTGGCACCTCCTGTTCCCCCCCGGGGGGGGCCTGTCCCCTTCCGTCTCCCCCTCCTCTGTCCCTGCTTTCCCCGGGACCCCGGCCGTGATGCAGATTCCTGTTCCCACCCTGGAGGCCCCCCCCCACCTCCTGTTCCCCCCTCGGAGGGCCCCTGGCGTCGCCTGTCCCCCCCGGGTTTCCCCCCTGGGGCTCTGGCATTCCCCGCTCCGCCTCTGGCCCCCCCTGGGGGCTCCTGCTCCGCCTCCGCCTGGAGGGGTCCCCGCCTCCTGCTCTGCCTCCCGCTCCGCCCCCGGAGGGGTCCTCGCCTCCTGCTCCCGCCTCCGGCTTTTTCCGCCCTGGAGGGGTCCCGGCCTCCTTTCTCTGCCCCCCGGCTCCGCCGTGGAGGCTCCCCGCTCCACCTCAGCCCGGAGGGGCCCCCCCCTCCTCCCTTTCCCCGGCTCTGCCCCGGAGGGGGCCCCCCCCTGCTCTGCCCCGGCTCCGCCCTGGAGGGCTCCTGCGCCTCCCCGCTCCGCCCAAAGGGTCCTGCTCCACCTCCGCCCTGGAGGGGTCTTGCTCCCGCCTCCGGCCCCCCCCTGGGGGGTACCTGCTCTGTCGGTTCCCCTTTCCTCAATCTCTGGGCCCCCATGGACCTGGTCCCCCACCCGCCCTTCTCGCTCCCCCCCCACCCTCCCCCGGACTGTTTGGTTTTCCTTGGGGTTTGGGAAACCGCTCCGGGGGGGGTATGAGAAACCCGGGCAGTGTCCCGTTGTCCACTCACCCCAGGTTCCCTCTCGCTTTACCACCCTCCCGACTGTTATTTCCCCTGGGTGCCTCCCCTCCTCCACCGCTCTGGTTCGTCAGCCCCCTGACCAATCAACGTTCTAATCAAAACCGGTCCCCCCAGTTGCATTTGGTTGTTGTTTTTTATTTTTTTGTTTTCCTAGTGTGTTCCCTGGGTTTCCTTTTTTGATCTCCCCCCTGGTTTTTTCATTTAAAAATTCTAACCGCCCCCTTGGATTTATGCTCTTTTCCCGGACCCCTTTCTCACGTTGCCCGTTATATTCCCGTCCTCCTGTCCCGATCCCCCGCCCGCTCACCTTTACCTGTTTTTTTCGTTAAATAAAGCTCCCCATATGGATCCGCTGGCCTTTTCAATCCCCCGGTTTTCATATTTAAAATTAAAAAAAAAAATTAGAAATTTGCATTGTAACCCGCAATTAAACATATTGGGGGCCCGCATTTTATCTGTTTTACGGGTGGACCAATCGCAGGTTTTTGGCATGTAATCCCCCGGGGGATCTGGGGTGTAATGGACATGAAAACCATCTTGTGTTGCATTTAGGGTGGGGTGTGCCATATACATAGATACATATTTTTTAATGTTCACGTGACCACTCAATGGCCTTCTCTAAGGTTGGGGGGGTTTTTATTTTGTGGTTGATTTCAGCTGGACGCAGTGTCAGGTGCCCCCCTTTCAGTCATTTTTGACAGTGTTGCGGGAGAAGGAAATAAAGGGTATCATTAAAATTCACTATCTTGGTTGTTGTTAGTGAAAATTTCATTAATCAAAAAAGGGTTTTGGGGAATTGTGCTCGTGTTTGGAAATTGGCCCCTTTTGCTGTGTAGCAGAGGCAGTGTTCCATATAGCAGAGTATGGCGTTTTCCGGGGGGGATGGGGTGTGGGGAGTAATTTCTGGGAGGAAGGTTTTCAAAATTACAACTGGTTAGGTTTATTTAGAAATTAAAAATGATTTCTCTATTTAACCCTTCAAAAAAAAACCCATCCCAGTTCTGCATGTAATGGTTTAGCGCAATGTAGACTAAAAAAAAGGGGGCAAAATTTTTTCTATGTTTCACTGGGAATGGGTTTTTGCCCTTTTTACAGGCAGATTGCAGCTAATAGAAATCTTCTCTATCTTTTTCGTCCTGTCCTCCCCCAGGTAAACGGAAAACAGACTGCAGATTTTGTAATTCATTAAAAAAAAAAAATTTTTAGAGATGATGTAAATAATAAATTCAGCATGCAGGGGAGAGCTTCCCTTAATTAAAATGCAAATTTGTGAGATAAAAGAACTAAGACAAGTGACAAATTTTTAAGTTATAGCCCAAGGGGGTTTGCAAAAAATAAACTGAATTTATACAACAGTTTTTATAATTTTTAATTTTATACAAAAATTAATATTAAAATGACTTACATTTTTTGGAACTGACACGGTGCAACAGGGTTTTAGGGCCAGAGGCAGAAGGGGGAAGGGGCAAAACCAAACAAAACCCTTTTTTGGCAAGGTTGTAAAATGGAGTGCAAGGGTTTGGGTTTAGCAATGATAAGCTTATCTGAAAGTCCTTGATCGTTGAGCAGTTTAGGGGTCCGTATGGGGGAAAAAAGATGGGGTCCAGGTCATTCACGGGGGGGTCCCAAAAGGGGAAAAAACGAAGAGAGGTCTGGAGCTAGCATTAGGGGATGTGGCCGGGGAAACCCAGGCAGTGAATGACTTAGGGGGAGAGTCTTTTATAGGGCGAGGGGTGACTGGAACCAGGTGTGGAGGATTAGAACTCCGGGGAACTGGGAGGGGGGTGGGCGGTGCTACTGGTGATGTGGAAAGGGGAAGGTGGCTGTGGGGAATGCCTGACAAGGAACACTGTTTCTGATTGGCTATATTTCATCAACAAAAAAAAGTTCCGAACAAAGCCACAGCTGTTTCGTTTATGAATGAATCTCTGAATAAACTATTCAGTAACAAAGACTTTGACTTGAGGGCCCCCTTTTTTTTAGTTGGTTTTAGTTTCATTTTAAAATATAAATTGAGTCTTTTAAATCGTTTAATATTTCTATATTCAAAATTTAAAAACTTTCTCAAAACTCTGTTATTATGAAATTTAATGCACCTCTGAATCTTGTAAAAAATCTGTAAATATTTTTAATACATTTGTGTCTTCTGTGCCTTGCAAAGGTAATTTTGTTGCTATTTCATTTTGTAATTATTCTTCCTGACTGTATCATATTAAAATTTAATTTATTGTTTAATTAAAATTTTTTAAAAAAAAAAAAAAATACATATTATATATATATATATATATATATATATAATTTTCTATTGCAACCCAAGTAAAAACCCCCTTTTTTTATATACCCCTTTTAAACAATACAGTTGTGACAACCTAAAATTTTAAATGGGAAACAGTGCATCAACAATCCAAAGGCAAAAGTAAACACTCACATTTTAGGAAAAAGGTGTTAATAAAAAACAATAAAATAAAAGAATATTGTGTTAAGAAAAATTCCCCCAACTAACAACCCAAAGGGGAAGCGGCAAAAAAAAACTCCTCGGTGACAAATGGAAAAAAAAAACCTTGGGAGAAACCAGGCTCAGTCGGGGGCCAGTTCTCCTCTGGCCAGCCCCCGGGTTTTTTGGCCGACCCGACTGGGTGGTGGGTTTTCACTGGGGATCCGCTGGGGGGCTCATCTGGTTGATGTGGACTCCGCTGACATTCAGGGCTGGGGGGCGCTCTTTTGCTGATCCACCATCTGGGCTGGGTTGGGACTGGATCCGGGGACTGCAGTGAATCTGTTGGATCGGACGGGATCGGGATGGTTAAGGGACCTGGAATAAAAAAAACAGACTAATAAGCGTAGATGCCATTTTCGACGATGCACTGAGTACAGGGGTGAGGGAAAGGGTTTCCCGGCAGGTTAAAAATTGGGGTCGCTAACAACCTTTAACGGATTTGAATTATAGGAATATTTTGATTTGATGTGTAAGCAAGGTTAAAGAGGGGGGTCTTTAATCTAGATTTAAACTGACAAGTGTGTCTGGTCCCAAACTTGGGGGGAAAATTGTTCCGGTTTGGGTGCTAGATAAGAAATGACCCGCCCGCGGTTGATTTTGATATTCTGGTATTTCAAATTGGGAGAGTTTGGGGCGCACGGGTGGGGGACTATAATGTGATAGGGCTGCTCGGGTTGGGGGCAAAACCATTCAGGGCTTTATAAGTAATTAGCAAGTTTTTAAAATCTTACGATGTTTAATAGGGAGCCAGTGCAGTGGCAGAAGGGCTAATATGATAAATTTTTTTGGTTCTGAAAAACTCACGCTGCATTTTGGACCAGCGGGGTTTTTGTTTATTAACGGAAAAACCCCCTTTAAAGCATTCAATAATCTAACCCTAGGATAAATGCATGAATTAATGTTTCAGCATTTGCATTGATACATAGGTCGTAGTTTGTTTATTTTTGGGGGATGGAAAAATCTTTAAAATACTGAGATGTGGTTTAAGGAAAGATTCCATCAAATAGCACACCTAGGTTCCCAACTGATGGAAAAATTTAAAAAGCCATCAAGATTAAAAAGGTTGTGGGGGTTTTTAAAGCGGGTTTTTGGCCCAATAACTAACACCTCTGTTTTTTAGAATTTCTAAAAATTACTTGTCATCCAATTTTTTTCTCAATACAAAAATTGTTTTTCCCAAATTTTACGTTTCCCGGGCGCGAAGAAAAAAAGAGCTGGTATCATCAGCGTAGCAGGCCAATATTTCCCGATGATATCACCCAAGGGTAACATTTAAAACGTAAAAAAGTAATGGCCTATACTGAGCCTTCGGTACTCCATACTGCATTTAGATCGATATGATACCTCTTCATTTACTACAAATTGATGGCGGTCAGATAATAAGATTTGAACCATGCCAATGCACTACCCCTAATGCCCAAACATAATTCTCAAGTCTTTCAAAGAATTTGTTAACAGTATCAAACGAGCACTAAGATCCAGTAGCACTAACAAAAGATACAACCACATCGGACGACAAGAGTAGATATTTGTAACTCTAATAAGGCAGTCTCATGGTACGGTCTAAAACCTGACTGAAAATTCACAGAATCATATTTCTGTAGGAAGGAAGATAGTTGTGAGGATACAACCTTTTCAATATCTTTGATAGAAATGGGGTTGAGATAGGTCTGTAATTAGTTAATTTGTTGGGGTCAAGTTGTGGGTTTTTAAATTGGGGCAAAAGCAGTTTAAGGTTTTGGGGACATATCCTAATGACAAAGAATTTAAAAAATTAGCAGAGGGTCTATGGATCTGGAAGCGTCTTTTAGTAGCCTAGATGGAATAGGGTCTAGCATAAAATTGTTGGTTTAGATGATTTAACAATTTTTACAATTCTTCCTGACCTTAGAAGAATGAGTTGAATTGTTGAGATCTTAGCGCACTGTCTGATCGCCTGTAATTGGGCTGCATGGGACAATTTTGTTCCCAATTTATGATCTTAGAAGTACAGTAGTTCAGAAGTCATTACTGCTATGCTGATGGGGATAGTCGTGCCTGTTGGGTTTTTTATTTTTGTTCAGCCACTGTATTGAATAAATCCCGGGTTTTTTGTTTTCTTCTAAAAAGGAAAAGTAATCAGATCTGGCCGATTTTTCGTTTTCTGAGATAGGGTAATTCCCGCCCAAGCATACAAAAACCTTAATTTTTTTTTCCTCCGTGGCCCCTTTTTCCCGGGCTGCCTCTTTTTGGGTGCGATTGCTGTTATACCCCGGGGGGGACACCCCTTTTAATTTTTTGCTATTTCAAAGAGTAATTTTATAAAGTTAAAAAAATCGCTTTTTTTAATTCAAGGTTAATTTCTCATTATAAAAAGGGTTTTATTTAAAAACCAAAAGGGGGCATCCCCCACTGAGTCCCCCCGTGAATTTTGGGCCCTTTTCAACCTGAAATTTTTATTTATTATTTTATCCGTAAAAGGCCGTTAAAGAAAATACTGTAGCAGGCAGATCAATCTCACTGTTCCATGCACAACATATTGGAAGAAACCATCCTAATGAACTGGGGGTAGGAGTTTATATGAATGTGTCTCTGAGGGGAACTGTCTGTTTTCAGAAAAGTTTACATGGCTTTTCTTTTAAACTAGCATCTGTATAGCGCATATAAAGCAGTGTTAATAAGCGTAGCGAAACTTTGTACAGCAGTAACTAAGGAAACACTGTCACTGCTTTCGTTGGGGCCCTGTATTTAACTTTGGTTTTTTCAAAATAAACGACCTTTTCTGTTTACTAAGTCCTACTCCATATGGTTTAGCAGCTTCCACACATTTCCCGGGTCTAGACAGAAGAAATTAGTAGAACAACGTCTTCAGTGTAGTGCACTAAATGCAATCAATGCTTCTGTTTACAGATGCATCCGGGTAACTGACCAGAACGTGACGTCGGTGAACCTATAGCATAAGATTGGTGTGTTTGAATCGAGATCGCACCTTTTAATGAATGATAGTCTATAGCCTATGTATTTTGGTATGTCATAATTTGCACCAGACCTCAAAGTCCCGGGCCCAGGCCGGGGCCCCGGTTCCGCGATCCATGATTTGCGCTCCGCTTCCGATCCCTCCGCCCCTGTTGAGAACCACTGCTCTATGGCATTCGCCATACCTAAACCAGTCAGGTGTGCTGTGGAAAATTATCCAAACTTCATATCTCTATTATATTTCATTATTATTATTTTTAAAATTTGTGCCATTGGTCTTCCTTATGTTTTGTTTAGGGTTTTACAAATGTTTAACCAATGGCTTCAAAGGGCGTCGCTGAGCGGGTGGATTCTGGAAACTGTCAGGGTGAGAAACCTCCCATGCTTCACCCCGCCTCCACCTCAGACAAAAGCGCCACACCAGCATACACAATACCTAGGAGACAGCTCTCTGCTTGTTTACAGTAAAAGATGAAATGAAGCCTTTTATTATCACATCAAGTGCCGCCCAAACACTATGTCTGCAAAGGCTAATGTTTTGTGTGTTTTTGAGAGCAGTGAAGGGCATTTGCCGTCTATTTGTAGCCAGTATACTTTTAAATATTCTGTGCATATAGCTCTTTCATTTCGTTTATATCATGAGAGTTGGCCAAGTGTATGGAGAGAAAAAAAGTTATAACCTGTAAGTTGATGAAAGCGTGTTATACAATGCACTTGGTACAGCCGTTTAATGACAGACAAAATGCAGATCTCTGTCATTCGTTGGTCAAAAACATTAACTCCTTTTTGAGCTTGATTTTCATAAAAATGTTGCGTGCAAGTGTCTAATAAAGCTACAATAACTACTCTGACTGACGCAGTCTTTAATTATCGGGGAAATCAATCAATAAATAAATAAAATCTTTTTTTTCTATCCACTTACACCACTGCCCATACCCTGTGGTTTTGTGAAATGCCACCACTGCTGTGTAGTGAGAAAATAGAGGAAGAATGTTCATATTCTGCTTTTATTTCAGTTCATTCAAGTCAACCAACTCAGAAGTTTTGCGCTCTGTAATATAGATAACTTTCATTTGCACAAGAGGGTAAAATGGCATGTATTGGCTAACTTGTCCATCTCATCATTACACGAACATACAGTGCCCTCCACAAATATTGGCACCCTTGGTAATTATAAGCAAAGGCAGCTGTGGAAATAAATCTGCATTGTTTATGCTTTTGAGCTTTTATTCAAAAATTCACAAAATTCTTACCTTTCATTGAAGTAAAACAATGAAAACTGGGGGAATATCTTGTTATGAAATAAATGTGTTTCTCTAGTTCACGCTGGTCACAATTATTGAGACGCCTAGAAATTCTTATGAGTAAAATATCTCTAAAATATATTCCCATTCATATTTACTTTTTTTTTAGCACACCAGGGTGGGAGCTAGGAGCATGAACTGTCCAGCCATAACTTCCTGTTGCACAGCTAGATATGAGGAACACAAAGGCCAAATTCCCTTAATTGTCCATCACAAGGAGTAATACCAAAGAACATAGTTCTGATGTGCAGAACAAGATTGCTGAGCTTCACAAAATAGAAAGTGGCTGTAACAAAAAAGAGCTAAAGCACAGAAATCCCCATTTCCACCATCAGGGCAATAATTAAGAAGTTCCAATCAACTACAGATGTTACAAATGTGCCTATTAGAGGATGCGTGTCTATATCGCCATAATGGATGGTGAGGAGGAGACTTTGAGTGGCCAAAAGACTCTCCAATGATTACGGCTTTGGAGAATTGCAGATATTAGTTGAATCTGGGGGTAAAAGTGTAAATAAATATCAAACAGCCCTTACATAACCACATGTGGTTTAGGAGGTTTAAAAGAGAAATCCTGCTCGCTCATCCAAACAAACTCCAGCATATTTAGTTGTCAGATACGACTTAGAATTTCAAATGAGACTGGCTCATATGGTCAGATGAAACTAAAAAGAGCTTTTTGGCAGCAAACACTCAAGATGGGTATGGTGCTAACAGGATAAAAATAATAAAGTACCCCATGCCCACATTTAAATAAACTGCTGATTTTTAATGTTCTGGGCCTATTTTTTTTTTCTGCAGAGATCCTGGACATCATGTTTAGATACATGACACCAGGAAGTCTATCAAATACTAAGAGATAAAAAAAATCTAAAACTGACTGCCACTGTTAGAAATCTTATAATGGGCCGTGTTTAGATATTCCATCAGGACAATGATCCAAAACAAACACAAAAATGTGTTGGTGAGGACATAATGAAGTTTGCCATGGCCGTCCCAGTTCCCTACCTAAACCCCTTTTAAAAATGAGTGGGGTGAACTAAAAAGGAAAACCCCAACTGGGGGGAATTAAAGGATCTGGAGAGATTCTGTATGAGGAAATGGTCTCGATATTGAAACCCAACGGGGGACCCCTTCCCCTAACTACAGTTGCTGCCCCCTGCTGCCTCGTTGGTTCCCCTGTTTGGTGGCCATAAAGGAGGCCATTTAAAAACAGACCCCCAAAGTATTGTTTTGCTATTGCGGACTCTACCAAGCGTTTTCCCCTGTTTTCATTTCCGGTTTTGTTTCTTGCCATTGTTTTACTTTTTTTTTGCCATTGTTTTTCGTTCATTGCCATATTTTTGCCAAGTTTCATAGCTTTGCATTTTTCACTGTGGACTGCTCTCTCTGGTTTTTGACGTTCTGCCTGTTTTGAGGATCATATTTTTTTGCCTTCGCACATTGTTTGTTTGATATTGACCCTGCCTGTTTGACTACATCGGGATAATAAAGCTTCAATTGAATCTTACATGCTTCCTACGGCCGCCTTACAGAATACTTCCCCTCCCAAAATCCAGCGGCTTTTTACACAGATCTACCATGGACCCAGCATCACGCCTCGTTCAACTCCGAAAAGGTAACCAGCCCGTTGAGCAATATGTCTGGACTTTTTGAGCTCAGTCACTTGGGGACTTTCAGGACAGTTTTCTTAAGGACATTTTTTTTGGTTTGGAAAAGGATATATCAGTTTATGCCACCCCCCGCCACTGGCCCCCTAGCCCAGTACATTGACTATGCGTTTTGCTTGCGGGATCGTCGTTTACTTTCGGGATTGGGGATGAGGGACCCCGCAATCCTGCAGAAACCCCCCACACCACAACCAGTTCTCACACCTCCCAAACCAAAGCCTGCTCAAACATGTCTGGAATTATTCAAGTAACGTCAGAGCCCCCATGCCATGCCTGAAAACCCAAAGTCTACTCAAGTTATGTCCACCATCCAAGCCAGCCGCATGCCTGCCAAGTCAAAGCCTTTTCCCACAATCCACCAAGTAAAGGTCTGCCACGCTCCCCTACAGCGCACTCCACATCTGCAAACCCCCCCTGCACTCATCATTCCGGGGGCCTGCTCACCCATGCCTGCCCCCCCGGGTTGCTTTGTCAGGCCCGCCCCCAACCAGCTCAGAAGAGGGCCCATCCCGGGCCCAGCCCACAAGAGGGCCCGCCTTCCCAAGCCTGTTCACAAGACCGCCATCACCAAGCCCCCGATGGCCGCCATCAAAGCCTGTTCACAAGATGGCTGCCACGCCTAGCCTCACAAAAGCCAAAATCTTTCCCATCGCATCTCATCCCTTCATCTCTGCCACACCCAAGGCAAATCAAGTGATCCCTGACCCTGTATCGTCAACTTAAGTAAAGTCAAGTTGCAGCTGTGTTTCCTGAGTCAAGTAAAGTTTCGCCCAGTAAAGATACAGCTGTTCTCCACGGCCAAGATACAGCTGTTCTCCATGAGTTAAGGGGTTTCAGCTGTTTTTTTCAACAGTAAAACCCAAGATACAGCTGTCCTCCTTGAGTCAAGCCAAGATCAGCTGTTCTTAGAAAAGCCAAGTCACAGCTGTTTCCCCGAGTCAAGCCGATACGCTTTTGAGTCCCCGTCACAGCTTTTCCCCATGAGTCAGGCCAAGTCACAGCTGCTCCCCAGGGAGTCAGGCCAAGTCACGCTGTTCCCCATGAGTCGGGCCAAGTAAAGCTTTTCCCCCATGAATAAAGTCATGTCACAGCTGTTTTTCCCTGAATCAATCCGTTACAGCTGTTGTTCCTAATCAAGTATTTAAGCTGTTGTTCTGAATCAAATCCGTTACAGCTGGGTTGTTTTGTTAAGCCCAACCACAGCTGATTTCCTAAGCCAACCCTTCGCAAATCTTCATGAACCAAGTCAAGTTGCTGCTATTGTCCCTGAGCGCCAACCCAAAAGTTGTCTTCATGAGCCGCCAAATTAGCAGCCGAGCCAAGTCAAGTTGCTGCTTTTTTCCCGGCCGTGCCCCTGACCTTCTCCAAGCCAAGCCCGCTGCCCTTTCATGAGCCAAGCCGCCACAGTGACCTTCATGAACCCGTCCACAGCGTCTCCTGACCCAAGAAGTCACAGCTGACCTTCACAAGCCAAGGGCAAATCACAGCTGGACTGCAGGCCGGGGTCAAGTCACCGCTGCCCAGGTAAAGTAAAGTCACGGCGGGCCCTTTGAGAAATCAATCACGGCAGGCCTCCTAGTCAAATCAAGTCACACAGACCCCCCTAGTCAAGCGTCACGCAGACCCCCCTGAGTCAAGTAAGTCAGGCAGGCCCCTGAGTCAAGTCGCCCGCAGACCCCCCTGAATCAAGTAAAGAAACTGCTGTCCCCCAGAACCAAACCCAGGTCCCCTCTGACCTTCCCAAACCTCATCACGCCCAGCTGATCCCCCAGAGCCACATGTTCTCTGACCCAAGCCACGCAGAACCCCATTCCCAAACCACAAGAGTTGCGCCTCCTCCTGAGGTGTCAGCTCATGCTGTGAACCTCCTAAGGAGGTGGCGTCCATTTAAGAACTCACTGCCACGCTGCCCAAAAACCGCCCATCCCAAGGTGCAGATTGCTGTAGATCCTCCAATGGGGCGGCGCCCCCCTATGAACTCTCTCCGTCCCGTCACGACCAAAGGGGGCCTATCACGAACCCTCTGCCTGTCATGTCACAACCACAAAGGCCATCATGGGATGACCCCCCATGCCGATCAAGAAAGGGCCCAAAAATAAACTCTCCCGCCGCAGTACAGCCACGAAGGCCTATCATGGACTCTTTGATCACCATGTACCCCTCAAGAAGGCCAAAAAGAACTCTCTCCTGAGCCCCGGGCCAAGGAAATTCCGGAATACACCGCTCTGCTATGGATGTCACTAGTTCCACTGTGGATACTTTTCTCCTGTCTGCTCTGCCTGCTCTGCCTGCCCCCAACCCCCTGTTATGCCTGCTCTGCCTGCCTCCCGGCTTCCTGTTCTGCCTGCCTCGCCATGGCCCCCTGCTCACCTGCTCTACCTGCCCCACCATGGCTTCCCTCTGCCACAGCTCCATGGCCCAGGTCCTCCGGGTTCCACTGTCTGCCCTTGCTCCCGGCCCAGGTCCTCCCCAAATTTCCCTTTGCCCAGCTCCATGGCCCAGGTCCTCCAAGCACTGTCTGCCACAGCTCCACGGCCCAGGTCCTCCGGCACTGTCTGCCATTGCCCACGGTCCAGGTCCTCCAGGGTTCACTGTCTGCCACTGCTCCATGGCCCAGGTCCCCCGTTTCACTGTCTGTCCTGCCCCCGATCCCGGCCCACCTCCTCTGGACCTGGCCCCCTTCCCCCCCTTTTTTCCTCTGTTCCCCCCCCTTCCTGGGCGTTGTTGTTTGAGGGCCCGGGGTCGCTCCTAGGGGGATTTTGTTGCCACGCCAGCAGGGGAGCTCTTTCCCTGAACGACTGTTTCTGCTCCCTCTGCTGCCTCGTTGGTTACTTTCCCGTTTTCTTAAAGGAGGCCCTTTACAAAAAGACACCGTTAAGTATTGTTTTGCTATTGCGAACTCTCCAAGCGTTTTTCCCCGTTTTCATTGCCTTGTTTTGTTGTCTCGGTTTGTTTTTGCCATTGTTTTTTCTTTGTTTTTGCCATTGTTTTGCCATTGTTTTTTCAAGTTCATTTCCATGTTTTGCCAAGTTTCTAGCTTTGTTCATTTTCCTTTCGCTCTCCTGGTTTTTTTCGTTCGCCGTTTTGAGGGCTACGATATTGTTTTGCCCTTTGTCACACTGTTTTTTTGGATATTGACCCCGCCTTTTTACTACGACTGGATAATGCTCGAATTGGGTCTTCCCCTGAGTCCCCTTACAGATCTCTTGTTGGTTTCTCCAAAATCACCAGGGATTTTAGGAGCAAATTCAGAGCTGTTTTCTAGGGAAAAAGGGCTTTATAAAAAAAAATTGTGGCCAACGTGAACTGAGAAAAAAATTTATTTCATAATGAGATTTGATTTTTCCCCCCAGATTCCCGATTTTCAAAAATTGCATCTGAACAAAAATTAAAAATTTTTTTTTTCCCCTTTTAAAAAACCTTTTTTTTCCTTTAAAAAAAAAAACCATGCTTTTTTTGCCCCCCCAAAAAAAAAAAATTT